>NC_136070.1:63594439-63758807 GCF_964261635.1 Lissotriton helveticus | reverse complement strand
CAAAGCCCCTCTTGTGATACTCACATAATTGTCTGCCGACAGCTGTGCTCGCAAGCCTGACCATAAAAACCAACACAAGATAGCAGACCCGACTCTGGGCCACAAGACCTAACTTCCAAGCCAAGAATGCACTTATTTGGGGGTTATGACACCCCAAACACACTACTGCTGGTACGCACCTGGGGGCAGGGAGTGTCTGGAAGTGGATTAGAGAGGCATGAGGTGGATTGAAGACTGTGCAGCCTTGGTAACAGGCAAGCTGACATTTGATTGCGCCAGCCATGGCTTATGAACATAGCTGTAGGCATGCACACTCATTCTTTTACAAGCTAAGCACTGGTGATGGGAAAAACAGAATGGTTACACATTTTTGGCTTTTAAACTGGTTGCCACTTAAATAGACTGCACTAAGTAGAACATTCAGCACTGAAGGAAAAAACAATCCTCCATACTCAGTCCTGCATTGCTAACAATCATCAGCAATAGGCAGGGCCACTGAAATTATGCGATTGTGTGACCGTGGCGAATTTTGCATAGTTATAGAATTGCCGCATTTGCCACACAATCCATCATCTGCCGCCTAATCTTCACATTTAAACAAAAAATAAGAATTGTTTCTAGATCAAACGGTTCAAAAGTTCCTAAAAACACAGCAACACATTTTGCAGTGCAGTGGAATGCCCTTTACAAAGGTTGACTGGTCATCTTTCTGTTGGTTCTTATTATATTTGGGTATTAAACTGGTACTAATGAGGTGCAACCAATGCCCAGATAGTGTTACCAAGTTCCAAAATGACGAAATAATGAAGTAATACTATCACAAAATGGGCTGCATTATGCCACACAATTGGACTTTTCTTGCTGCATAATTCACTCAACACTGCCGCATAGAGGAGCTACGCTAGCAACCAAGATGGCCGCATAAGCTCCCGGCTCCGCCGACCTCCGCCGGAGGCTCATGAATCCTGACTACCATCCTGATTTCCCACCGGACTCCCGTGCAGCTGAAGTGCGCCTGATTCTAAAGGTGCAATCCCGGAATTTCTGGCTGCTCGGATGACGAAGATATGTTGTGCGCCATTCTTGGCCTAACTCAGAGTTGCAGCCGGGGCCTCGAGTTATAACCCGGCCGGGTTGGAGTTTAACAACATCGGCCGCGGGACGTGGGTTGTTCCGGTCTCCCGAAGTGGCATCTTTCTTTTCCGTTTTGGATGGTGACCTGGTGGCAGCTTTCTCTTGCAACTACGGCGGCTTCCATATCGACTGCTTTGACCGGGGATCCGCTGCCCGGACGCCCCGTTGAGCTCCCGGGGTTGATGGGCTTGGTTCCTCGTTGGCGCCGACGGCACTGCGATCGTGCTTTGGTAGCGCCCACAGTTGTCATCTACATTGTTTCTGCCTGGTGCCCCGAAGAAGTCGACCTCCGGGGTTCAGATACCCGCCCGGTCGCTCACTGAGGGGCGATGGAACGGGCCGAAACTACACCGTCGCTGCGCAATGTAATGGCCGCCATTGGGGAGCTCCACAAACGAGTCACCGCCACCTTCCAAAGGATGGTCTTAACGGTTGATCACATCTGCCGGAGACCGGATTCCGACCCTTTGTTGGTCGTGAGCCGAGATGCCTTACCCGCGGAGCAAGCTCCGATTGCTACCGAGGACCCTGTGCGGACGTCGGACTTGGAAATTTCTTGCGACCCTAAGATGGCGGCGAGCGAGCCCGAAAGTACTGGCTGTGTGTTCTGCCCTCTGTCGATACCGCCCGAGATGGATGTGACTATTTCTGTACTTCAGTGTGTCTTCTCCACGGACTATCGGATTCATACCTCGCCTTTTTCAGAGACTGCTCAAAAACGCTTTGCTGACTTATCGTTGGTGGGCAGTGGACCTGGTTTGACTTTTGAACTTTGTCAGCGTTTATCCTGGTATCACTCCTTCTGTGGCGACCTTGAGCCGTTTCTGTCTTTGGATGTTCTTGTTGTGATGGCGGTTCGAATGGTCAGGGCTCGCATGAAGAATCGTAGCGGCCTGGTCGTACTTGATGGGGTCTGCGTAATGGATCGTCAGGGCCAGGGCTGACTTTGCAATGTTTTCTTTTGGCTTTGCCGGGTTGTGTCTGTGGGAGCGAGGGCCAGATGGGATTTTGATTGTCTGGGTATTGTGTAACTGCTATGTTCGAAACGGGATGTGCTGCCTCTGTGGTGCCGGGGGCCGGGCGGGACGGTCCTTTCTCTGTTTGTGGCTCCCCTATTGAAAATTTTTATTGATCTGCTATAACTTGCTTAACGCTGCAGTAGGGGATGTCTGCTTCTGGTGGGGGGATGGGAATCTGGGGGCCCGTATCGTTTTGTACCATATCTCCTCCTCCAGCTTTTCCCTTCCTTGGGGTGTAGTTTAGTGGGCGACAGGCACGCTGCTAGTGGGGGTAGGTCGTAGCCATCGGCAGGGGTGTAGGGTGGGGGTTGTGAGGGGGGGTTTATTTTTCCTTTATTTTTTTCTATGACCTTTCTATTCCCTTTTCCTTTCTTCACAAGAAATGTGGCATACTCTCCTGGTCTTTTGTCCATCATATCTGGGTGTCGCATGTCCAATTCGTATATCCTGTATTACTGGTGGGCGGGTGCTGTTGCGATGTACTTGTGGTCCTTCGCATCTTATTGTTTTGCTTCAACTTTAAGCTGGTATTGATCTTTTTTCGATGCCTATGATTGTAGTGTATTTCTTCAACTTATTTGCCTGTCCCCAGCTGGACTATTTCACCAAATGACACCTGATATGTATATTTTCTTTCTTGTGTTATAATCAATAAAAATATATAGAAAAAAAAAACACTGCCGCATAATTTGGTCCTCTCATGCTGCCTAATTCCAGTGGCCCTGGCAATAGGTAATCTCAAATGTTGCTTTGGGTTTTAGATGTATTGTGCCGTCATTCGCTGGATGCTCTCTTTTATTTACGACAGTATACATGTTTCTCATGGTTTCATTTGTAATTTGGCAATTTTTTAATTAAAATATCGAACTTAATTTCTGACCAGTGTATAAGAAATGGTGGTGGGGGAGGGGAGAGTCGGAGAGAGGAGTAGGGTAAATAAAGGTTGGAATGTGTGAGAGACAGAGGATGTGAGAGAGAAAGGAGTGATAACATTGATGGAAGGAAGAAGAGGAAGATATGAGAGAAGATGATGAATGTAATACAAACAAGCATTTGCAATGCAATAGGTCTCACATTTGCGAGTTTGAGCTATTGGCATTGTAAATGACAATGCATTTTATGTATGTGTTTTGAAACCCTGCAAGCAGTGCGTAAACACACCCTTGGTACTTATAGCCGTTGCTTACAAGAAACAAGTCTGATAGTAGAAGAGGAGCAGTTACTGCCTTTCTTCTCATAAGCAATGACTATAAATACAAAGTGTGTGTTCAATAAATAAAAGGCATTGTCATTTACAATGCCAATAGCTCAAACTTTCACAAATGCGAGACCTATTACATTGCAAATGTTTGTTACAATTGCATTGCACGCAGGCCATACATTCCTAGAAAACGTATTTATATGCCGATAATTACAAATTTCCTTTGGGTGGTGGCGGCGGGGGGGGGGGGAATGATCAGTGCCGCCCTTTGAGAAGGTAACTAATAAAAACATGACGATCTGCATAAATTTAGAGTTTTTTCCATCATAAAAGGGGTTTAGCAATCCAAACAAGTATACGTTTCCCAGGAATTGCAAATGGAATGGAAGGATAAATGTGGATAATGGGACACAGGATAGCGTCCGCATAGCCAACAAACTCAGCAGAGTTGAATAGTTTCATGGTGACCGTACTGTGTAGAACTTTGCTGCGACATAATCCTGGTACTTGTGGTTTGTACTACGGGAACACTAATGTTGTTTTATGTTAGCTAACGTGTGATAATGTACTTAGCGTGACAAATGCTGTTTTTTTACTCCATCATGACATTCATAAGGCACTACTACATATGGTTCCTTTTTTTGCCATTGTACCACAGAACTCTTCGTTAGGTCACACATTAAGGGCCAGATGCACGACCGTCTTTGCATGCACAAAACAGCATGGGTCATGTACAAAGCCTATTTAGCGAGTCGCAAATACGTTTTGCGACTTGCTATTAGGAAGGGGCGTTCCCTTCCTAATAGCGAGTGCAAGCCCATGTATAAATGTTTTGCGACCGCAATTGCGGTCGCAAATCACTCGCAAATTACCTCCCTCTTCAAGAGGGTGGCAATGCACTCGCAAAAGGGAAGGGGTCCCCCGGTGACCCCTTCCCATTTGAAAATGCAGGGGAAAATATTTTTTAAGGGCAGGCAGTGGTCCTTTAAGGAAAACGGGCTGCATTAAAAAAACTGCTACATTTAAAAGCAGTCCCAAAAATGGTGGTCTGATTAGCCCAGCAGGCCACCATACCTGTGAGGGCCTGCCATTGCCAATGGGGTGGCAAATTGCGAGAGGCTCATTAATATTCATGAGCCTCTCAATTTGCGACCCCATTGGGAATTGCAAACAGCGTGATACACACTGTTGTACATCCAAAATAGCGCCTCGCATATTGCTAGTTGCAAAAAACCCGTAATTTGCAAGGTGCTAATTTGCGCGTCGTACATCTGTCCCTAAATCCCCATAAGGGCTGCAACACTGTGCTTATTGTGCGTTATATGAATATCAGAAATTTGAAATAAGCCCGAGCTATACACAATTACATATAAAGGAGCCGACGCTGCAGCACTTACCTCCTCACATTTGAAGGAGCCGACACTGCCTCTGCTCCTTGTGCCGCGAATGGGGAAGAAGGCGAGCTGCGCAGAAAGAAATGCACGTGCCCGCCATTGTGAAACTGAAAGCACGCATGGCACGCTGAAAATAAAAAAGAAAGAAGAGGCCGCCATTGCAAAACTGAAAGCGTGCATGGGGCACTGAAAATAAAAAAAAGAACAGCTGCCATTGCAAAACTGAAAGCTCACATGATGCGCTAGAAAAAATAACAATTATTTAAAATCCTCGGTGGGAAGGGGGTGGACGCCACCTAAAGTGCTGCTTTACAATTTAACATACGGACGGGAGTAGCATCAATGGCATAGAGCACACGGGGATTAAAAAAACAGACGGGCGTGGTCTCGCTGCGCATGGAGTGAGACACATGCCGAGGGAGCTCCGGCCAGCCACTGCCTTAATATGCCTATAAAGCAGCATTGGGGCGACGCTACTTGGAGCGTTTGGACAGCAGAAGTGTTTGGGCATCTCCTGTCCGTCTGGCACCAGGGGTGGATTGCTGTTGGCGACGGCATTAGTGGTCCAGGTCCGGAACCCGGCTGGGGTCCGCGCAGCCGCCATCCTGTGCCTCCCGTGCATCGCAGTAACTTCAGCCAGCGTGAACCAGTAACATCGCCACAGCACCACATCCATGGGCCGTATCAGATTTCATGGGGTCCGGAGCGAAGGTACAGAGGCCCAGACCCTCTGCCTTAGCACACGGAGGGTGTGCCGTCCCACGGCTACGACCACTGCCACCATCTTGGGCTCTCCGGCACAGTTCCTGGGAGCGGGTCGCAGAGGCTGAGCTGTGCTGCCCACCATACTCTGGTGAAACCGCATAGGTGCCGGAACACCGAAGACCCCGGGACATGGCTTGCCCGCTCGACGCGGCCAACTGGTCACTGGCGGTGGAGCGTATTGCGGCCTGAGAGGAGGCCTACCCTGGATGGCCTCAGCCGCCATTTCAGTACTGCCTATGCTCCGGGGAGCTCTGGAGGACAAGGGCTCGTCCTGGGCACTGCGCAATGCTCTGGAGTGCCTGGATCGTCACCCTGAAGCTCTGGAACAGGGGCCTGGGGACTTGGGCCCATAGCCTGGACACAATGGGGAGTACGCTGCTGCACCGCTGCTGAGACTGCGGTGTGCCTATCCTGGGCCTGCCTGCACAGCACCCGGGAACTGGTCACTGAACCCTGAACCCTCGCCTGATTACCTCGCTAAATGCTGCCTCCTGGAGGGCCTGTGGGACTGCTTCCTGAACAGAGGTGAGTGGCAATGCCTGCTGGATTTCCCCCCCCAGCACGCCACTCTCTTCTTATGCTCCTGGCACACGTTATGATCGGGCCCTGATCTGGCCAACTGCTCTTTTGTCCACAAGCGCCTGCAGGAGGGGTCCCTCTTCTTCCCCATACACCATAGACACTTTAGCCCTATTTAGCACCTCTCTACCCTGCCCGGAGCGCACACATCGTGGGCCTCTCCGACACCAATTTTTTAACCCTCCCGCCAGGAGACATTGGAGTGGTCCGGCGCCCTGCTTGGAGGGCCTGGCCCAGTGCGGGCCCCATATCTAGACTTTCCAGTGGCATTCCTTCTAGTGTGCCCCCACCGGCAACCCCCTAATCTGGTAACACACCCTGCTCTGGCTCCTGTGGGGTGAGAGAACCACTGATCCTGTTAGAAACTCGAGGGGGACCAGCGGGTCTCCCACCTTACTTCTGCTGGTGCCATTGACTCTCTTGCGCTGCTGGGGGGGGCTTGAGAGCCAAGGATCCGTGAAGGCAGGTCTTTAGCTCACTACTTCTAACCAGCAGACAGCCCTGCTTCTGGACACTGGGGGCCTTCCTCTTCCCTGGGGGGTGGCACCCAGCCTCCTGCTACACCTCCCTGATCTGGCCTCACGTGCGGTGTATGGGTGCCTGAGGGGTCATGCCACGTAATAAGGTTGGGAAAGACACGACTGCACCCCCGAAAGACAATCCTGTAACAGCCTAGTGGAACAAACCGGGCTCCACCTCTGCTACTGATATGGCTTCTTTGAACGGGGGGGACCTCGGACCGTGTCGACCAAACCTTTATGGACAATTTTATGCAAGAACTCAAATCTTAAATTGGATCCCTTTAAGGACTTGGAAAATCGGAGCCGCCGGAACAATATACGCCTGAGAGGTGTCCCGACTGGGGCAGAGGGCTCAGACATCATGACTTTTGTTGCAGATCTGCTCCACAAAATTAGAGGGGATGACAACGCCTGTCCACCCAAGCCAGATTGTGCTCATCGTGTGTCAGGCCCTCCTGGTCACTCTGGCTTCGTCCCTGACATATTGGCCAGGGTTAATTTTTTCACAGAAAAAGAGGCCATTCTTAACGCAGCACATTCCAAGTCGGAGCTAGACTACAAGGGCTCTTCTATACAGTTATTTCCGGACTTTGCTCCAACCACACTTCGTTGCCGCAGGGACTTCAAACCCGTTACAGATGAACTAAGGGAGCTGGGCATTCAGTACCAGTGGAGTCACCCCTTCGCGCTCATCTTCCAATGGGAATCTAAACGCCGGGTGCTGTGATCTTTTCAAGAGGCAGCTCAACTAATACACCTCCTGGTCACTACTTCACCATCTAGTCCTTCACGATTGCCTTCTCTGGGCAGCGAGCCTGCAAAGCCTCAATGTACTAGAGTGCTTCGACCCCGGCATCTATCTAATCGGGGTAGCGCTCCTCCTCTCAGGCCAAACAGGACATAATCCAACATCTTCACTCCATGGACGGTGGGCGGTCCCCCTCTTGCTCCCAACCAAATGAGATCTGATTGACTAGCCACTTCTTAGTATGCCATCGACCTTCGTCACCTTCGGCGGTCCCTGGTGGGGAGGGCCGGTCCTTCATGCTCCTGGCTTGTTCCCCCCTTGCCCTGAACACATCAAGGCATCAGTGACGGTGTGTGCCTCTTGCTGGTGTTGCTGAGTTCTGAGACCCGCTCCTTCTTCTATTCCTCAGAGAGTGACATCTATGGGATGGCTTGTGCCTTTGAGCCTAGCTTGTACCCATACTCGAATAGGTCATGTTGGCCTTGTTGGCCATTGTTTACTTTGGATATTTTGCCTGTTTCTTCTTTTCTTCCTTTTCTGCCTTCTCTCCTTTAATTCTCTTGTCCCGAGGGAAGGGGGGCTTTGACTCAAAGGACACGTATTGTTCGATCGAGGGACGTTGGAAGGGGATCTAGCTCCTCTCTGGTTGGTGTTAGGCATTTTGACTGTTTGTTTCTCAGGAAGGTTGGATGGGGATTGCCGGGGGGTGTTGCTCTAGAGGTTGTTCTCCCGACATGTGATATTAATTATGCACAGATTGCTCTTACTATGACTTCAGTACCCTACCTGAAATGTATCTCCCTGAATGTAAAAGGCCTTAATACTCCTAACAAGCATCGCCAAATTTGGCGTTACTTATTGCAACAGAATCCAGATGTTGTCTTCTTACAGGAGACACATCTGTTGAAGGCCGACACCTCCCGCATGGCTCACCCGAAATATCCCCTCCAGTATTGGGCATCTGCACTTACAAAAACACCTGGGGTGGCCATCTTGTGCAGGGCGGGCATCTAACAGGGAAACTCCAAAGTGGTATGTGGCAAGGATGATTGATTCCTTAAGCTGGAAGTTCGGATAGGAACACAGACACTCTCACTTTGTAGTACGTATGCCCCCAATCAGGCGCAAGACTCCTTTATTTTTGAAACCCTACGGGAACAGCTAACACATAAGGACCACCAGCTTATCTTGGGGGGTGATTTTAACCTGGTGTGGCATGCGGGATTGGACCGCAGTGAGGGCTCGTATCATGGGGCGGGCGCCATGTCCGCTTCTTTGAAAAAACAACTGACTGACCTTGGCCTAACAGACATCTGGGGATACCACTCCCCAGACACACAAGACTGCTCTTATTATTAACACGTTCATCGATCCTATTTCCATTTAGATTATTTATTTGTATCGCACCCCCTCTTACATAACATCTTCTCGGCATCTATGTCCGATATTTCCATCTTGGATCACGCCCATATGGAACTCTTGCTACAAGATCATACTTCTCATTCACGCCATCCTCCCCGGGTCTTTCGGGATCCCATGGATGTATCTGAGCTCCGTGACGCTATCACTTCCTATTTCTTGACCAATGATGTACCCGAAACCCCCTTCCCAGTGGTCTGGGACGCCTTCAGAGCCAAGATTCGGGGTCACATCACCTCCATTGCAATTGCTCGGACGTCTCGCTTATTTGAGGATAACCTCTCCAGCGACATAACACTGGAAAAACTTGAACAGGAACATCCTCTTTCTCTCCATAAGCGATGCCTGGCCATGCTTCACAGCCAATTACGGGCCCATAGCGCTAACAAAGCGGAGCATGCTCTTCTGGCGTTAAAGCAACGTTACTACAAAGGGGAGACACACTTGGCACAGTTCTAGCTCACCACCTTTGGAAACGGGCCACTAAGGCTCACATTGCAAAAATTCAATTAGATGACGAAACATGGGCAACCACCAAAGCTGCCAAATTGAAGGACTTCCATAACTATTACTCATCTCTTCATACACGAGACCCTCCCAACTTGGATCAGATCCAGGCAGTACTGGGGTAAAGCAACTGGTTCCCGATCAGTAACCACCCTGCGCAACTCCTCAAGGACCCGCTCAAGCTGGTGGAACTTACGGGTGTGCTCAAGGACCTCCCTCTTGGTAAATCCCCGGGCCCCAATGGCCTTTCGGTCTCCTTCTATCACACCTTTACCTCACAGCTTCAAGAACATTTGCTTCGCCTTTTTAACTCTTTCTCCGACACTGGAGGACCCTCCACCTCTATGACACTGGTTGAGATCACACTGCTTCCCAAACCAGGGAAGGACCAAGGGCTATGTTCCTCTTTCCGCCCCATCGCGCTGCTAAACACAGATCTCAAATGATATACTAAGATCCTGGCCAAAGGACTCGAGCCACATCTACCTGGGCTTATTGAGCCAGACCAGGTTGGTTTCATCCCACACCGGCAGGGCGCATATAATTGCCGGTGCATCGTGCATTTAGTTGGAAAGGCCCACCACTGGAATATACCTGTGTGCTTGTTATCACTCGATGCTGAAAAAGCATTTGAACGGGTGGATTGGGCCTTCCTCCAGGCAGTCCTGCATAAGATAGGACTGGGACCCCAAATGATTGCCAGGATTATGGCTCCCTACCTCTCCCCCCAAGCCCAGGTCCGAGTCAATGGTCAACTTACGGGCCCGTTTTCTATTCATAGAGGCACCCGATAGGTGTGTCCTCTATCCCCTCTGTTGTTTGCCCTCATTGTTGAGCCCCTAGCCATCATGATACGTCAGTCCCCTGACATCACAGGCATAGTTCACGGAGGTGTGGACCATAAAATTGCACTGTTCGCAGATGACCTCCTCCTTACAATCTCTAACCCACACTCCTCATTACCTGCTCTCCATGGGCTGCTTCAGTCTTTCGAATGGACCTCTGGCCTCAAAATCAACCACGCTAAATCCTGGGCCTTGAATCTCACAATCCCTGACTCTGAGCTCAACGTACTTCAATCCCTGGTCCCGTACCAATGGGCGTCTCACTCCATTCGGTACCTAGGTCTCAACTTGACCCCTACCCTCAACACGTGGTCGCAAGCCAATTGACAAGACTGTAAAAAGGCCGATATAGAGGAGTTGCGAACGTGTAAATCCCTCCCTCTTTTATGGCTGGGCCGCCTGAATGCGGTTAAAATGTCGGTGCTCCCAAAAAGCCTACATTTACTTCAAACTCTGCCCACGCCCATACCACAGCATCAGATCCGGAATCTCCAGCGCAAACTTACCAACTTCATATGGGGGGTGGAGTTGGGAGGGGGGGGCGGAGGGACAACAGCCCGCTTCTACAATAAAATACTTATGCTCCCGAGGGACGGGGGGGTTGGCATGCCCTAATTTGATAGAATACTACTGGGCCTCCCACCTTCGATCTATATCAGAATGACCTGCATGGGAAAGTGAGAAGGTTTGGTTCCACATGGATAGGGCGGTGGCCTGCAGATTCATATGGGATCTCGCCTGGCTTTCGTGGGAGGCTCGGCCTCGCAGTGCCTATATGGCCATCCCAACAAAAACCGTGCTGGGCATTTGGGACAAGCTCGCACTGTCCAGGGATCTTCCCTCTTTCCCTTCCCCTCACACATCTATAACACACAACCCACACTTCACGCCTGCCCTGCATTCACACGGATTTTCGGCCTGGCCGGAGGGGGGATGCCGGACACTCCGGGACCTTTTTCAGGGGGATATATTCAAATCCTTTGAACAATGTAAAAAAGACTTTAATCTTCCAGAGGGAACTAGGCTTCAATATCTCCAACTCTAATACTGGGTACAGGCGCCATCGTCCATACAGGCAGCCACTCGTCCTTTTACCCCCTTTGAACGGCAGGTGCGCTCTTTCGATGACTCCAGGGGCCTGATTTCTCGCAAGCCGCAGGTGCTCCAACACGTCCCCCCTGTTACCCCACACACCTAGCAGTCACGATGGCAATCCGACACCTCCACAGACATTATGCCTTAAAAATTGTACCACCTGTGGCATGACATCCTGAGGGTCTTCGGTAGCATCTCTCAGAGGGAAACTGTGTACAAGGTCTTGACGCAATGGTACTACACCCCCCACAAGCCGCACAAAATGTTTCCCAGATCTTCCCCTACCTGTTTGCGCTGCACGAGCGCCAATGGGGGCTTTCTTCATATTTGGTGGCACTGTCAGCTCTTGTCCACGTACTGGAAAGAAGTTCTTAGCCATATTAAACAGGTGCTTGGTTACCCATTGCCCGCAGCCCCGTCCACGGTCGTCCTAGGCCTCAGGCCAGTGAACTTACTCGCCATGACACGCAGGGATTGGCATCTAAGCCTATCCATGCTCGGCACTGCTAAACAGACCATCACATTATATTGAAAGAAGGCTGTTTGGTTCATTCAACAGTGGCATATCATGGCCATGGAGTTACTCATTACACGATTACAGCTTCGTAATATCAAATTTACTAAAAATTGGCAACCATTGATCGATTATTTTAACAAACTTGCACATGCCCATCTCTTCGGGCTTTACACCTATTTGAAGACAACGTACTCCACGCTGACCCGGACAGTCTCTGGGGGCCCAATAGAAATGCTGACTAATGCCTATACTACATGGGGCTTTCCTTCTAAGATCTCACACCTCTTCCCACATATGCTCACTCCACTTCGCAGGGGGTTGTATCATGGTCCCGGGATGTCTGGTCCCTCGCACCTACACGTCACATAACCCCCCTCCCCTGGGGGGCGCTGCACCATCCAAGTGCCTCACACAAGCGGGTCAACAACTCTCCCTCATTACGGCAATTTTCTTAAACAATGATAGCCTTATAAGGCACCACTGCTTTGATTTGGATGTATTTATTCGCGATCCTCTGGAATGTTTTCTGATGTGCTAATCTTCCTCCTCTTCTCCTCCCTTGGTCTCTTCCTCCTTTTTCTCCTCCTTCTCTTTTACTATCCTTTATTATCTTGATTTTTGTACTGTTTTTGTTTTGATTTGTATGCTCTATAAACAGATAAAAAAACAGACCTCTGTATTTGAATGCACAGCAAATATGACAATATAAGAGCAAGATTTACAGGCCTGTTTACAACAGAGCTCTGTAAACCACAAGCATTGGTTTCCAGTGCTCCAGCTTTGAGAAAGAAATAGTGCTTACAAACTCTGAGTAACAACACATGTAACAGGGGAGTCCTTGAAAATGGGAGGAGCTTTTAAAGCCCATATCCTGAATACAGCATGTCTCGCAGAGACAGCGCAAGCGCTGCATAGGCGAGACCTAAAAAGAGGGAGGGAGAAGGGTGCACAATAGGCAAGTGTAAAAGAAATGTGGAAGGGAGAAAGAAGAGTGTGAGAGAGAAGAGTGTGAGATGAATGAGCTTTAGAGATGATTGTGCAAGGGAAAGGATGGTCTGTGGGAGGTGAAGGTGGTAATCGTGAGATCATGTTAGAGAGGAGGTGTGGCGAGTGCAAGAGAGAGGGTGGGTAAGAGGAAACCGAGTGGAAGGAGGGTGGGAATATGTCTGTAACAGAACGGAGAATATGAAAAAAGTTGTCAACTAGATGTTAGAGCAAGTTAGGAGGCAGTCACAGTGGGTTAAGATAATTACAGTAAAAAGGGGAAGAGGTTGAGTGAGAGGAATGTAGCCACACAGGTGGAAGAGTGGAGAGTGTGACAGAGGCTTGTGTTTGGAAGATGAAGGTGTAAGAGAAAAGGATCTAGAGAGTGTGTAGGGTACAGGTATGAGAGAAGTGGGTCAGTGAGAAAGAGAAAGATGCAGGTGAAGATATCAGAGAAGGGACATCTGACAGACGAACGTGTGCTAGACTCAGAGTGCGAAAAAGGACAATGAATAAACACCTGTTGCGACACAGGGATGTATGTGAAAGGACTGTGTGGGAGTGGAAGACACAAGAAAAGGACAGGAAGAGATGAGGAGGTAAAATATTTGATAATTTAGTAAATATTTAAGTAAAGGTCACACGTGTCATGGCGGAGTGAGAGACATGTTTCTTGATAGAGGTGTTATTGGTCGGAAGCTCTTCCTCAGGTACTTTAAAGTCACTTTGAATTCAATAAAATGGGCTCAATTCAGAAAGAAATGTGAACATCTACACTATGTAGTTTACAACTATATTGGGGTGCTCCTTTTTCAATTTTTGGAACTCTAGAATGTTGCACGGGTAGGTCAGGGAAGTTGAGGCAGTCACAGATTCCCATGAGTACTCTAGAAATATTTTTGAGAAACCAGTTTTTGTTAATTCGTTACCACATAACTTATAGGGCACCTTTTATTCTTGATTCTTCAGGGGGAAAATATATTATTTGTGCACAACTCCATTGCCTTACACCATCATCAATGTTGTGGGTGTTCCTTGGCCACTCTCTCCCCACCCAAAAAAAAAACCATTTATTATCCCTTCCCTTGACAGGAGTAATGCTCCAACCATTCCCAGGACAGGAATGCTCTGAGAAAAGTAGATCAGTAACACAAACTTAACAAGTGTGTGGGTGAGCACCAACTTTCCGTTGTTCCGTTGCATCCTTGTCGAACACCCACTCCCCACATAAGTAAGTAGATATATGCCCATGTCATATTACAGTATAATGCAGTGATATTACATACATAAATAGATTTACAAGTGTACATTCACATTACCCATGTTGCCTTAGTTACTAGGTGCAGTAAACACCTTCTCTTCCAAGTAAGATAGATAGGAATGAGGCATAACATGTCTCCTGGATGAAGCCTGGCAGAAATGTGTGAAGACAATTTTCAATTGTGAAAAACACTTTCCCCTTGCATAAGCCCTTTCTCTTTGCTGCCAATGAAACATATCGCATGTAAATACTTTTTTCTTTCTCTCCATGAAAAGACCTATTCGAACGCAGAAATAACCTTCAAAATACTTGCAAATACCTTTAAATGTTGGTTTGTGGGTGTTCACCAGCTGTTTCATGACAACCGGGAATGATACCTCTGTTCCCACTTCTTCAAACAATACTGTATCTCACATTGTATATACCTCTCTTGTTTATGTACAGAGTACCACAGCCCCTCGCTGGGTTCATGTTATATAAAAACACATGCAAGGGCTGCTCAGAGGTTTACCCCAGTGGACAATCCGCCAACCTGGCAAATTGACCACAGGAGTAGATCTGATCTGTGGATGGAAATGTCAGCTGATTCGGATTCTGTGATTTATTAATAGTGAATGCCCACATGCAAGCCACGGTTTTGCACATGTAAAATCATCTTACATGCACAGAAACTCTTTGTGAACCCGATCCTTTGCATCAGAGATGTTTAAGCAGCGGCGGATCCTCCGTTAAGACGGAGGAGCGTCTCTCCACTGCTCTCTGAGCAGTGCAAAAAGAAAATTATAATAAAACAATGTTATTATCATTTAATTTTTCAGTACTGAGACAGTTTAGGGTGGGGCTGGGCTGTTGTCACGTAGGGAGGAGGAGTGGTGGGCACCATAAGAGCGTATGACCATTTGGCTGGCTGTCGTAGGAGGGCCAAGCCAACATGAGCACTTCGCATTTCTCTACCCGGCTGTGTTGCACACAGTACAGTGGAGTACAGTCCCAGGCTCACAGGCACTGTCCGAGTGGCAAATCAGGCCACTCAGACCAATCACGACGCTGCGGTCATACTGGTAATTCTATTGCCAGCATAACAGCAGCGTTGTGATTGGCTTAGGGGAGCATGTGTGCTGCTGGAAGTCCGGAACAGAAGAGGATGAAGGAGAGACAGCGGCCAGCAGGTAAGTGATCTTCATTTTTTTCTCCCCCAGACCTACCACCCCTTGCTGCCCCACATCTTCTGTTCATTTGCAGCTGCCATAGGCAAAGCAGACAATTTCCAAGGGGTACCTGGGAAAGAACTTTTTCTCTTACTTCAGACTAATTCTCTAGATCAGCCTTTAACCTATAATTCAATATTATGTGGCATAATGGGGCTTGACCAAGCTGGCTCCGGCCAGACCATACGCATCTATGGAGTATAGCTTGCTGGGGTTGGGCCCTACTGAAAAGAAAAAAAGCGTAGCAACACGATTTGCCGATCTGGCACTGCTGCTTGCCAAGAGAACCATAACTATGCGGTGGAAGTCGGCTAGGCCCCCAGACCCAGATGTGTGGCGGGGAGAAGTAGTGCGATGGGGGAAGGCAGAGGGTACGGCGCTGCAGCGTGAAGAGCGTAGAGGCCTCAGGAGGGCTCCGATATCCCTAGATTGGAATGCTATGGTTGGGGCTTTTGAATCCGGTAACGATGATAGTATGTCTTTGTCCTCTATGGGCGATTAGAATGGGGGTCTACGTGGCTAGCGAGAGGGGAATGCTCGTTCACTACACGATACCCCATGTACCACGGAGCGAGCACGGATCCAGGTTTGGATGAGTATGTTCGATACATATTGGACGTAGAACTGTGGATGAAGATGGCAGAGTGATGTCTGGGGGACAGACATGGACTAATGGGATCACGTACCAAGTGTAAATGAAATGTTAAAGTGCTAAGGCGGAAGCGGTGGGGGGGGGGAGTTAGTGTGGGAGTAGTTGATAAGATACCGGAAAACTTGAAAATGCCAATATATGTAATATTATATGTGATATATATGGACTTTCTGTATAAGAATAATACGATATGCAATGAACCCATTTGTATACGTCCATGTTTAATGCTGATAATAAAAAGATTTTCACACAAAAAATGTGGCATAATGGGGCTTATATTAGCTGAAAATGTAAAGTTGTTC
Source organism: Lissotriton helveticus (assembly GCF_964261635.1). NCBI lineage: Eukaryota > Metazoa > Chordata > Amphibia > Caudata > Salamandridae > Lissotriton > Lissotriton helveticus. Next base: position 63,742,656 of record NC_136070.1, on the reverse strand, counting down.
CGACCAGGGATGCCCAATATACTTTTTGCCTTGTGTACCCAAAACCCTTACGGCAATACTGCTTTGGATGGCTGTGGTGTATCAGCAAGCTAGGACGCAAGACTTTTTGCCACCTATCCTTATACGGTATTTAAAGAAACTGACTGCTGGTATGGATGTGGGATTAGACATAACTTCAAGGTATGTTGTGTTGTAATTCAACAAATCCTTCACAAATGAGGCAGTTTATCCCAGGTATGCAGAGAATATTTTTCTATCCTTAAGAATAAAGGTCAGCTCGCCGCAGAGGAATTTTCAGCAATTCTATTAAAAAAAGAATTAAACTTTGAATCCTAGCCTACAGGTGCAGCTGCCCTTAGGATGTCTCTTTCCCTGCCGCATGTGCTTTTGGAAGATTCAGGAGGAAAATGGCATGCAGCGAGTCATAAAATATTTCCAGGCAGTGGCCTCATTTAACCAAAATTATAGGGCTTGTAAAAGTAAAATCCCATGCCCTTTCACACCAATGACATTTTAGGAAAGGACTTCACGTGCCATTTGACCCAGAAAACATCTGAGGAAGTGACATCACTTAACAGCTAACCCACAATAGCATTAGAGCTTTTTTTCAAACACTGGTTTACAATGATTAAGGATCCCGTCTCATGTTTAAAACAGGTGTACCAAAGCTAGCAAAACGAACCCTCGCATTGGCTCCCCGGAGTGGCGGCTCCTCTGCAATGGCGGATGAGCGTCGCCTCACTGCCTGGCGCAGAGCCAGCAAACGAAAAATAAAATGATGCTTGCGCAGGGAGGAGTGGGCATGGGGAGGAGGAGTGCTTGTGCACTCACTAAGTATGCATATGTGTTTGGCCGGCCATCTCAGGCCGACCAAAACACACATGCGCACTTGGGTTTCTCCAGTCCGACTGCATGTAGCAGCCAGGCTGGAGAAACCCACAGACTCAACCTGAGCAGAGCGTCCTTCCTGCCCGCTCAGGCCAACCCCCGCACTGCTCTTCAGCACGGGCGTTGGATGGGAGTCTGTGCCCAGGGGCTGTAGCGAGCAGAAAGGCCAGCAGGAGCGATGCTAGGGGCGTCCAGCAGCTTCAGGTAACTTTTTTATTATCATCATCAACAGGCCTCCCCCACCACCCTCTGTTAGTGGCGGCCACCAGTCTCCACATCTCCCTGACCTTCGTCCCTTCCTTCTCTCATCACTCCTTCTCTGACTTCCCAATCACTATGACTCACTATAACTTCTCTGACTTCACTTAATTTACTCCTCATTCTCCACCTCCCTCAAACCCTGTAAAATCTTTATGGAGCCTGCTAGAGTTTGAACATGGCCTTACCTTCCCTGGCTCTCCTTACATGAATCCACACTCCTACAAACCACTGAAATCTATTTAAGAGCTACCCTGCAGACTTCTCAATGCTAGATCAAGGACTGGTAGCCATCTAAACATCTACGAGCTTCGTCGCCGACACCTGGTTAATCCATGAAGAAGAATCCTAAGAATGGTGAAGGTCTGGGCATGGGCTGGGCATGAAGTCTGCCTCAGCTAACATCACTGAAGTGACTGAGAACAATCCTATCAACTGGACAGGCCATGTTCAACCACCACAGTCAACTCCCAAATTGCAACCCACCCAAAACGTCAGACCACCTTGGAAGAAACTGGGTCGGTCATCCTTTTCCTGCTTGTTATCTACTTGGCCAATCACCACTCTGACAAATATAGTTCTGCTGCAGACAGACAACAGTCTTTGACAGACAACATCATGCCACTAAAATCCCCTATGCACTGTGCCTGTCAGGAAATCTGTCTGGGGCCAACTTTTGAATAAAAATTCACCACAACCCCTTGACTGGGCCGCATTGACCCTGGACGGACTCGCTGTCTGAGGGTGCTCTTCTTCAATGCCCACATCGGCGCAGCAGTAAGAGGCACCAACTACGCGCTTAAAGCGTTGCCTCCCTTACCGTGAGCGGGGTGGCAAGGCCCGTCCTGCGCCAGTCAGCAACAGGCAGGGGCAGGGCCAAGCCGCCTTGGCCCCACGGCGAGATTAATAGTACGGTAAATACTTGGGGCAGATTTACAAGTCCCTTGCAACACTTTTACGCTGACGTTGCGTCACTTTTGTGATGCAGCGGCGGTGAAAACAATGCGGCCAATTTACAATGTGACACATCTAGGGACATGCATCACATTGTAAAGTCCTGCGTCACATGTAATTGTATTTATATAGCGCTTACTACCCCAGATGAGGCGTCGATAATGTATGCAGGGTGGGTATTTCCATGCAGGAAAATGACAGTGAAATCTACTAGATTTCACGGTGTCACTTCACAGACGCCACTGAGTCAAAACCTTACGCCTGAAGCAATAAGTATAGGCCTCAACATGCATTGCTGGAGTTGCATCGTGCTTGCGACCAGACTCCAGCAATGCGTGTCTTTTGGGCCAAAAGATGCGTCAGAATTTCGACGCATCTGTCAATCCTTGCGCCATGGTGCACCATATTGTAAATACGGCGCATCCATGGTTGTGCACGGATATCGCAGGCTGGCGCAGAGAAACTAATGCATCTCTACAAAAGCGTCAGTTTCTTGTAAATCTGCCCCTGGCAGCGTAATGGGACTGTTGTTCTGTGCGCCCCCTTCAAGGAGTGCACTATTGTACGGGCCTGTTGAACTATCGAGAAAGAGGTGCTGTGTTTGGCCGAGTTATACTGCGCTAGGAAGGTCTCGTGCCCGTTTTCACATGATGCTGCTTTTGCCTGGGTCTCGCGTTGATTAAATTGCAAAGGCTTTGGGAGACTGGCCCAGGCAACTGTTATGGAGGCGATAACTGGGGCTATTATTCCAATGTAATGCTTATTTTATTCCTTTATACTTTTATTCATATGTTAAGGCAGCAATTGCACATTTTAATTGCAGAATTGTAGTGATTTTAACTATACGTTATCATCTTTTGCTGTTATTACATTTAGTGCTGTAGAGCGAGTTTGTATTTATATACAACACCTCCCTTTTTTATTTGACCCATTGGTTAGCTAATTAGACCTTAACCAACGACAAGTGTCTGCAGTATACAAATTGGTTAATCTGGGGTACACTTAGCGGAGAGTCACAGTTGGCATATATCAGAGGGGCGTGCGCGAGGGTGCCGGGTGGATTTATAATATTTTTCCTTTCTCATCTCCCACGCTCTTGTTTTCTTTACACGTAACTCCATTTTGAGGGAGGGTGTTGCATTTTGGGACACTATAATTTAAAATGTAAAACACAAAGCAAGTGATAAAACCTCTGATCTAGGGAAGGCAAAGGAACAACCTAGGCGCTCCCCTGATAATTCCACCCTACATTAGATTAATGAGCTAATCCACCCTACATTAGATTAATGAGCTAATCCACCCTAGATGAGATTAATGAGCGAATCCACCCTAGATGAGATTAATGAGCTAATCCATCCTAGATGAGATTAATGAGCTAATCCACCCTAGATTAGATTAATGAGCTAATCCACTCTAGATGAGACTAGACTAATGAGCTAATCCACTCTAGATGCGATTAATTAGCTAATCCACCCTAGATGAGATTAATTAGCTAATCCACCCTAGATGAGATTGAGCTAATCCATTCTAGATTAATGAGCTAATCCATCCTAGGTTAGATTAATGAGCTAATAGAAGAGGTCAATGACCTTCAGGCTCCAAAAACTATGGGGAAGAAGGTGGTGAGAAAGGATAAAGGGGCTATTACATCATTCTTTACCAAGCCGCCCCTGAATAGCGCTATAATACAGACTAGCACAGAGGTAAACCCACACACATTACCACTCCCCATAAAGAGCCAGCACAGTCGCCAAAAAAATACAGGCATTGGACCTGGCTAGACCCACTGAAGTAGTAAGCGCTGAATGTTCTAGTAGGTTCCACATACTAGAAAGCACTGAGGAATGTATGCCTGCCCTACCAATATTACAAATGTTATAAAGCCTAAAAGTACTCCAGAAGTAGATAATGCAGCTATAAACAAAGTCAATCTCATTAAAAGAGGAGATACTGAATTGAGAAATTACATGGGCAGGCTATCAAAGGTACTTAATGATAAAATAGATAACCTAGTAGGTCTGCTATCTAGTATAACTGACTCAGTCGAAGGTGAAAATGGATTGTGCGCAGAATAGCACAGAGGCTAGAAGGAGAAATAGGGCAATTTTTTAGCCTCCCGTCTCACCCAGCTGCCAGTAACCCAAATAGGGATACGCTGGCTAGAATCAGATCTAATGGGGATATTGTTGGCCTGTTACAGCAAGTGGACAGGCATGTAGAGAGTTTTCAGGGGACCGAAACGAGGTCTGTTCAATCCAACGGGACCTTAGGAGTTTTATCCGCTAGACAACATCAGCCACTTATAAAGCTTGTGGACGAAAGGACAGAGTTGTATCAAATTTCACCCCAAGATTTTTGACTAACTCTACTGTGTTAGGGGGATTGGGATGTCTGGCGGCCACCAGCGACTAGGGGTGAAAGTATTAGATTTGCCTAGTAGCAGGATTTCTGTTTTTTAGTGTTACACTTCAAGAGGTCATGCTTCATCCAGTGAATGACCTCTGTGAGACACGTTGGAAGTTCTCTTCTGCGCTTTGGAGTGTTAATCTAACACTAGGGCCAACTGAGTGTCATCAGCATAAGAGTTGGCTTCCATATTAAATGGTATCAATTCTATGAGGAGGGACCATAAATACATTGCACAATACTGGACTTAGTGTGGAACCCTGCGGAACACCTGTGGGCAAGGGCTTCTCGGCTGACTGATAAGTGTCTAATGGTCTACGTTTTGTCGGAAATTATTTCAGCCAGACCAGGGCCAGATGGGAGAAGCCACAGGCCTTAAGGCGGTATAATAGGATGTCATGGGAGATGGTATCAAAGGCGACTGATAAATCTAAAAGAATTGGCACTGCTTTTTTCCCCTTCATCCAGAGCAAATTTGAGGGTCTCCGAAGTTTGTAGAAGTGCCGATTCTGTGGAGTGCAAAGGCCTGAAACCCAATTGGATCAGATGCAGAGTATTAGTGTCTTCTAAGAAAGTCGTCTATTGACTAATTTCTCAGTGAATTTACTTAGGCAGGGTTATAGGGGGATGTGCCCGAGGTTAGAAAGAGTGGTAGGATCAGGTAGTTGCTTTTTCTGAACAGCTTGACTGTCGCGATTTTCCAATCCGGGGGTGCTTCGGCTAATGAAAGTGGAGTTAATTATGCTGTTAATGAGGGGGTGAACGGTGTCAATAACTGCGTGCAGTACCTCCGGAGGGCAGGGATCGAAAGGGGATCCTGACTTGCAGGAAAGAATGGCTAGGCAGGATTGTTCCATATCAATCATATGAAAACAATGGAGGTTAGAACCCTTGTTCTGTGGTTCTGATAGTAGTTCTATGGCAAGGGGGTATCCCTTTGAAGTCAATTTGTAAGTTTTGTATTCGACAAAGTCAGCTATTTGGTTGCAGTCTGTGAATGAGGGATACCATGTTCGAGTGGTTTAGGGTGCGTGAATGATTTCACAATTTTGAAGAGTTTTTTGGTCAAAATCAGCTAGCTTGAGTAGTTTAGTGTAATATACTTTCTTTTCCAATCTAATTTGATAGCGATCGGCTTTAAGGGCCTGTTTGAACATGGTAAGTTCCTCTGGTAAATAGTCACTTCAACCTCTGCTGTATACTTGTAGGTGTAGATTTATCAGCTTTTGAGTGTACCCAAGGGATGAGACTTTGGTGAAGAGTTTCTTTTTTAGAGCGATAGGAGGAGGAGGGGGGGGGGGCATTCTGTGTGTCCAGAATAGGTTCCCCTGATATTTTTGGGTCCGAGATCCAATGCATTATTCTTGAGATCTGGATCATTTTGCTCCATTTCTCCACCATTTTGGGGGCATTATGGGTGGGACCCAGAATGGTGTTAGCGCACTTGCGTTTAATCTCAAATGGAATGAACCTGTGATCTGACCGTGACATGGGCAATGGGCATTAACCTTTAGGGAGCAGAGATTTGAGCAGATACCGTCCAAGGTAGGTCCAGCGCTGTGTGTGGAGGAACATACCAACTGCCCCAGTCCCAAGGTTTCTTCGAAGATACTATTTGCCAATGCTAATCAGTATACGGGGGGGGGGGGGGCTTTCTGCTGATATTGTGCAGCATCGGGGGGGGGGGGGGAAGAGAGAGAAACAGCTATGATGTGCATATGCCCACAAGCAAAATGCCATCAAGCACAGAGAAGAGAGCCAGTTGCTGAAAGTGGCTGGCTCATTAGTTCATGCTCTATATTGTGGTGGGGGGATCCATGTGAAATCCAACACCACTTAAACATACCAACAGATGAAGATAGTCAAACAAAGCCCCTTTATGAAAATGTAATTATTTTTATTTTAGTAAACATTAGGCATGAAAAATGCTGCCTCTAAGCCAGACCTAAAAAACGTTCTTTTTTTGCTACACTGCAGCTATTTTAAGGTTGACAAGAGGATCATTCTGTGAATGTAATTGTTAATGATCTGAGCACACATTACCTCACTTTAACATTGAAAGAGTCTGCAGCTTCCTATTAAGTGCATGTATGGGAACGTTTCGAACACCAGCAACACCTTCATCTCGCGGACCAAAGTTGATCATTGTAGTGCATTGTGGCACAGAGGTAAAAATGAAAGAAATATCGGCGAACATTAATCTGTCCCCCCTGCCCAGGATCAGATGGAACTTCAGCGAGGTTGGCAGTGGTATCAATAGATGAAGATATCGGTGTAAAGCGCAGTGAAGTCCTGAGATCAGATACATACCACTCATGTGGGCAGTAAGCAATTTGGAATTCGTCAGAGGATGTTAATTGAAGACATGAACAGCGAGGTTTTTTTAGTTCCTGCTGTGAGGCCAATTTAATTACATGTTAACTGCAGTGATTTACATCTTTGTTTTGTTGGTTTACAGAGGAAACATCTGTGCTGATCAGCTGCGAACACATCAAAATGAATCATGCTGGGAGCCATGTTGGTGTGGTGGTGAAAAGGCAGAATTTCATCCAGATGCGTAGAGTTGCAGACTTGAGATAAGCGGTTTACCAGTACCTGTGATAGGTCATTTAGCATATTAAAGAAAAAGTAATGTATCAAGTTTGCCTGTGCTCCCTGAAGATGCTTCGGAGTTTTCTTTCACATTGGCAGACATGACATGTTCAGCATCAGCCAGTCAATTAGCTTGTTTTTCAAGCAGGGGAATATTTGTCGTGAGACCAACTAACACAAAGCAATGGGATTTCGGGGGGAAAAGTACACGAATAGAGAAACAAAGAATGCAGGGGCATTTACTGAGCACAAGAAGGAGCAAAGGAGAGCTGTTAAGCACTCCATAAGAATGCATGTTTATAAGCCAAAAAAGACAAACCGTTTCATAAAAGCAAGCAGTGAAAGATCTGGAGCTAGCCAATCCGAGAATTGGTAAAGAGGCTATGCTCCGGGGCATACACAAACCAAAGACAGATAGACTGAAACAAGGAATGCTAGCAAACAGGAAGCAACACAGTAAGAGTCACGGTAAAGTCAGCCAATGGTAAGCAATGGGCAGGCTCCAAGGCCCTTCATGTTCTTGGTAAGCCAACAAATTGTCTTTCAACCACACACTTTGGATTGTCTGGTAGGCTCGACTTAAAAATAAAAACAAGCGTTGAAACAGCTTTCGCCTTTGATTAAGTTAAAGCCATTTGCTTTGCTAATGGTATTGTATAACAAATGGCTTTAACTTAATAAAAGGCGAGACCTATTGCGTTTGTAATGCTCGTTTTATGTCGGTCACTGCCAGATAAGAGCTGATCCATGAAGTTCTGAATGATTCTTTGACAGAATTCAACATTAAAAATTTAATATATAAGACATGGCAAAACACCGGGGACTGACGTCTTGCTAACAGAATATTATTCAGCATTTGCATACATTTTAGCAACTAAACTGGTCAATTTGTATTGAGATGCATGGGAAAAAGGCCACTTATTTGACACATCCAAATAAGCTTCAATTGTCTCTCTCCCAAAGCTTCATTGTGATACCCTTCACTTGTGTAATTTTATGTGTCCTTTGTGAGACTAGTATGCCGTACACGTGGAGTTTTGGCGTAAGCGGTGTTTATAGTGAATATTTTCCATTGCGGTTGTCCTCCGTTTCGCAGCTGGGACAGAAGAAAGACATTCCTGGGAGTCTGCCGCCCTCTGCGGGTGCCAATGTGGCTAAAAATAGAATCTCTCACATTTTGTTATGGTCATAGCGGTGAACTGACAAGAGGCCTTCTAAACTACGCAGTGTACCTCTGGGACCCTTAATACGCAGCAGACCTCTGTAAAGGCTGCGGAGAAGGTCCATCATCCCCTTTGGTATCGCTTTGTTCGCTCTAAGTTGGCAGGGTATGCCCAGACGTGGATCCCTTGCTCACTCTACCACTGGATTCAAGATAGGCTGATGAGGATTATGAATCCGAAACCGGTCCCATGATGCTTGTTTCCGGTCCAGTGAAGACATGGCTTGGCAGTTCGGGCTGGATTGTTCCCATGAGGCACAGGGTCAGACTGATTTGCATTTGGCCAGGTCTGAACTTGGGTGGTGGAGTGAGCTAAAGAATGGTGATGGATTAAACCCAGATCAGTTGACTGGGGGTGAGTGTTTGATTTGCTCAAACGCTCCGTCCATCATCCCCTTTGGTATTGAGAAGGCTCGCGAAAGCTGTTCTTTGGAGCAGAGGCCACCCGTTGATAACTGTGCCACTGCTTCGAAAGGAATCTTTGAGTGACATCTTTTACGGGATTAGTGTGAGAGGCTCAGTTAGATTTAGTAACGTGGTCCTGAAGAGTTTACTTCTGGCAAAAATAAATTTTGAATATAGATACTCAAGGCGTGGAAGTGGCGTAACACAGGCCCCCCACAGCCCAGTCCAGTGGAGGGGAAATTGAGTCACATTGTAAGAGGCCTCTAGCGCCTCCGGCTTCAAAGCTCCTTGTGATATAGAATAAAATTGAGGCAGTTGAAGGATGAGAAAGGAAGCGGATGGCGGTTAATACGGACGGAGGGCGAGAGCGCACTTTTTAAAAGCAATAAAAAATCAAGCGCAGCCTATTAAGTTGTCGGGGTACTGCCGCCAGTAAAAGATCCAGTTCTGGTGGGCAGGGACAAAAGTGGATAGGGTGGCAACAAGGGACTAAAAAGCCTCCTTAACAATCGAATGCCAGCGTTTAGCCTAAGCTATGACGCGAGCCAATGGGAAGAGGGGACGGGGTTTCTAGTTCCCTTCCTCAACCGTATTGATTTCAAGAAGCTCTCGAATGCCGAGAGCAGTGCATGCGCGCTGCTATCGCCACCAGAGACCTAAAAAGCACAAGGACTTTAACCCTTTGCACAGCTGCAGTAGGAGGCGTTACAGGGAGGCAACAGAGATCCCACTTGGAGAGATGGGCCTTACACCAGGACAAAAAGGCCCCCTTCTGCACTCTATAAGCACACTCCAGCAGACATGGGAGTGGAAAATAGAAGGGGCAGTGGATTCGGTCCAAAAGAATCACTTTAGGGGCTCAAAGTGAAAACTGAAGCAAGGGCTGGACACGACAGGCCCAAGATAAATGCCATACAATGAGGCAAGTAAAAAAAAAATACAGTGAAAGACCTAGTGAGTTTTAAGACTTGCTCTGTGGCTCAGAGTCTTAGTTTTCTTCTCTCTCTGCCTTTATGCAGTCTGATAACGAAAAGTTAATAAAAAAATGCTCTGTGGTTGTATTATGCGATTACGTTTATGTGGAAATTATGACTTTTATGATTTGCATTAGTTTCATCTATAGAGGCAAACCAAATTGACAGTTTTCTGGAAACAGCTTAAAACCAGTTTACTCAGTAGTCTGAGGCTGTGTCTAGCTCTGGTAGTGTCACACCTCCAGGGCATCACTCACTTCCACAAAGTAATCAAAAATATATATATAGTCAGAATGCATGAGGTTCCACGATTGGCTCCTCAAAAAAAAAAAAAAAAGATGTGAACCCAAAACATACCTGAAACCGGCACTGTCAGTATGGTACATGGAAAAATAACTAAATTGCTAATCTTCTGAACAGTTGAAAACTATGAACGGGGACAACGTCCACAGACCAGGCTGACCACGACCTTCATAAGTAACATCTTAAGAATGCCATACAACAAACACACCAACCATCAACCATCAACACTACCAAGAAAACTACTCAACATAAATGCGGTTTGTACACTCCCAGATTGCTATGAAACTTCACTGGAGTAAACTATGAACTATTGCCTCACAACATATCTAGCCGTCCTTTCTGACTTTCCTACCCATTGCCTGGAGCACCTTGTACTCGAATGACACTTACTCATGAACACCAAAAGGCAATCAGGCAATGAAAGATGGGTAGCCATAACACATGGATATGGCATCCTCCACCGCTTGCATCACATTTAAGTAGATGGAAAGCTGCAAGGCAATAAGAGAATCGCTCATCGTACAAATTTAACATCAAAATAATCATCAGTTACTGCCGCTTAAGGCCCAGATAACAGCTTTACAAACTACCCCAGATAACAGCTTTACAAACTACCCCCAGATAACAGCTTTATAGACTACTTCTGCCCCTATACATACTTATTCCTCGCCGACAAATACATATTAATTGCAGAAGATTTCAAGATCTGTTTGATGGTAATACCACTCCATTATCAAAAGAATTGAACACGTCTGATGGCCTCCAACATGTAATACTCACTGATTGCCAAAAAAGGCCACTGCACATATACAGTGCTTCAGCGTGAGCTACAAACTACTCATCACTTCTACAACCAATATTATTGACCAAGTCATCTTCCATTCCATATCATCTGGCACACCACTGGTTAAAAGCAAAACCACCATCACCCATGCCCTATTCAGGACATAATTACTCGTCATGCCCACTGTAGAGGACAACCTTCATGCCACCCCCCACCCCGGATAACCTTTGTACGCTATTAGCACAGACTTTCATTCCCCTCTTACAAATTCTCCATGGTTCACGGACCATCGAAAAACCTCAAATTATTCTGCAGCAAACATAAAATGACCTGTAAACATAAAACTCCAGATGCACTTTCGTCTCACATAATCAATTATTATTTCTACAGCGCGCTACATACCCCGTGAGGGTCTCAAGGCGCGGGGAGAGGGGGCTACTGATCGAAGAGCCAGGTCTTGAGGAGTCTTCTGAATGCCAGTAGGTCCTGAGTGTCGTAAGTAGGTTTGGAGGGTGTTCCAGGTCTTGGCAGCGAGGTAGGAGAAGGATCTTCCACCAGCTGTAGTTTTCCGGATGCGAGGGACTGTGGCGAGGCGAGGTGAGGTTGGCTGAGCGGAGGATTCGGGAGGGGGTGTGGAAGCGGAGTCGGTTGTTGAAGTAGGTAGGTCCGGTGTTGTGAAGTGCTTTGTGTGCGTGGATGAGGAGCTTGAAGGTTATCCTCTTGTTGACGGGGAGCCAGTGCAGGCCTCTCAGGTGGGGTGTGATGTGGCTGCGGCGGGGGAAGTCGAGGATCAGTAGAGCTGAGGCGTTCTGGACTCGTAGTCGTCTTAGGAGCTGGTTTGTTCCTGAGTAGAGGGCGTTCCCGTACTCGAGTCGGCTGGTGACGAGGGGCTGGGTGACGGTCTTTGTGTCGATAGGGATCCATTTAAAGATTCTGCGAAGCATTCGGGGGGTGTTGAAGCAGGATGCGGAGACGGCGTTGACTGGCCTGGTCATGGAGAGGGTGGAGTCTAGGATGACCCTTGGTTGTGGAGGTCTTGAGAGGGGCGAGGGTGTTGGCGCAGTCGTTGATCCACTGTGTGAAGTTGGTTGCGGCGGTGTCTGGGTTGGTGGGTGGTCTCCGGGTGAGGGTGGTCATCAGTTGGTCCTCAGTAACCTTGCCCCAGCAGCGGTGCGGCAGCTGTTGGGTGCGGTGGGTTTCCTAATGGTGAAGTGGACGCATCTGTGGTCGGTCCAGTGGGGTTCGGTGGTGCAGTTGAAGGAGACTTAGGGGCTTGCAGAGAAGATGGGGTTCAGTGTGTGTCCGGCGGCGTGGGTGGGTGTCGTCACGAGCTGCTTGAGTCCGAGGTTGGCGAGGTTGTCAATCAGGGCGGTGGAGTTGGCGTCGTTGTTTGAGGTGGAAGTTCAGGTCCCCGAGGAGGATGTAGTCCGTGGAGGCGAGGTCGTGGGTGCTGATTAGGTCGGTGATGGTGTAGCTAAACTGTGGTCGGGGTCCGGGAGGTCTGTAGATGAGTGTTCCTCTAAGGGTGGTGTTGGGGTCGGTGTGAATCTGGAAGTGCATGTGCTCGGCGGGGGTGTGGGTGTCGTCGGTGTTAGTTGAGATTTTGATGGAGTCTTTGTGGACGATCGAGATTCCCCCTCCTACTCCTTTATCGCGGTCTTTGTGGGAGATCTTGTAGCCCTGTGGGATGGCTATGGCGATGTCGGGTGCTGAGGTGGCGTTCAGCCAGGTCTCCATCAGGAAGGCGACGTCAGGGGCGGTGGAGTCTAGGAGGTCCAAGAGTTCGATGGCGTGCTTGCGAGCGGAGCGGGTGTTGAGGAGAATGCAGCGGAGGTGGTTGGGTTCTTTGGCTGGTGTTTTGGTGGGCTGGGTGCTGGTGTAGCTGCAGTTGCGGCAGGTGAAGGGTCCTTGGCTGCGTTTCGGGGTAGCTCGGTAGCAGGGGTGGGCTTGTCCGGTGTTGAGTGCACGGAGGGTGCTGGAGTCGTAGACATACCAAAATACCTTCAACAAGCTCTGTATCTACATACCTTCAAGATATATGTATATTGTTAAATGGAGTTAAGTAACGTAAACCTATACTTACCTTTTATTAACTTACGGTCTTTATATTTTGTCCATGATATTTTAGTAAAATTATATTTCTGTTGTCGATATTTCTACATACAATCATCCAAAGAAACTGTTTACGATACCAATGAATAGCTTTATTAACAGATGCGTGTGAGAAAGCAAGGTTCCAGACAAAAGTATTCACACATCCCATTACTTAAAAAGATAATGGCCTTCATAGATCCAAACAACTGTCACACTTTTTGTGCAGATCTTCCGTGATCCCAAAATCCTTGAGAGAAAAAAACACTAACTCTAAAAGTTAAATGAAACAAACAGCACCATTAAAAACAGCAGTGAGATTTTATGCCCAAACACATAACTAAAACCATTCCAGTATTTATGTAGGTTAGCAAAACACAGGAACCCTATGTGAAGGGTCCGGAGACCTGGTAGGTATTGTGTGGTTACTGCTTACTAAGTCAGTGTGTACCAAATCATGTAAGAAAGAAAAATTTCTTTCTAGAGTCCCCTCACTCACCGGGGTTGCCCCACGGTGACATGCTTCATCATTGGGGCCATCCCAGTTCTCTACGAAAAGGGGCGTGCTGCGACAAGGCGACTACGCTGGAGCACTGGTTTTGTGAGATGACTAAGTGTGGTGATGGTGGAGTGGGTGTGAAATTAAAAATACCGTGCTAGTGGGCCTCAACAATTTATTTTGCTCCTAGTGTGGTATAAAAAATTAAAAAGGGGTAACACTGTGTTCTAACTTTTACTGAGCTAGATCTAGCTCAGTAAAAGTTAGAACACACAAAACCAGTGCTCCAGCGTAGTCGCCTTGTCGCAGCACGCCCCTTTTCGTAGAGAACTGGGATGGCCCCAATGATGAAGCATGTCACCGTGGGGCAACCCCGGTGAGTGAGGGGACTCTAGAAAGAAATTTTTCTTTCTTACATGATTTGGTACACACTGACTTAGTAAGCAGTAACCACACAATACCTACCAGGTCTCCGGACCCTTCACATAGGGTTCCTGTATTGCAAATACTGACTGGAGGCCGACCTGGTTGGGTTTAACCTCCCTCTCCCTCTATTTTTTGGTTAGCAAAATACCACAAGGCGTCCCAATGAAAGGACTCTTTATTGGTCCATTATGGTGAATAGCAGCAACTTTCAAATAGCCACCACCTAGGATAGTGACCTGGGCAGAGTAAGTATTGTGAACTTATTGAGGGGGAGAAAATGATTTGGATCATACAGGTTCACTTTTCTTGACTATGGAGATGTATCAGTCATAGAAACCATGTCCCTTCTTCCACAACTCTGATGAGGATGTGTCTCTCTCAATCTCCATGAGATGTTATGTGGACACTGGGGCAGATGACCCTGAGAGTTGATGAGGAGGTAAGAAATCCATTCCCCACCACTTAGAGCACCCAGGAGCGGTCAGCCAGGAAGCAATGTTTCATACTATTCCAAGCCGTGAGCACGTGAGGCTGCCTGCGTCGGCCCAGAGAGGCCTTGCAGTGCAATGTTAGCCAAGGAGAGAGAGAGAGAGCGTCTGATGTTGGTTGGTCCGCAGGCACAGCAACCGGACCGCTCCATACGAGTAATTATAATTAGTTTTTATAGTGCATGTGAAAGTGCCTGTGGTATCAAAGCACAGCAGAGAACACACAATTACCAAGGTCAAAGATAGCGCTTTTCACCACCAGAACCACACGGCTCTTTTTTGTTCCGTAAATGTCTTCCGTGGTAATAGCGCAGTGGCTGATGTGATTCATGCGGCTTCTCGTGGTCCCAACACTTGATGGCAAACACCCCCGTCAAAGACAAGGCGTTGAGCCTCTCGGGGCTCTTTGTTATGGTTGAGGTCTATAAAGACCACGCCATTCACCGAAGTTTCTTGTCCCTGTTAAGACCCGTCAGTCAAGCAATTGTGCAGTGAGTATCATTTGTTAGGTCTGAGATGACTTTCTGTAGATTAAAAAGGTACGTTTTCAATATTTACCTGAATAAAAGCAAGGGAAATTTACCGCGTAAATGAAAGGGGACGGTATTCCACATTTTTGCTGCTGGAATGAAGAAAGCTTTATATCCATAAGTAGAAGTCAGTGCCCTAGTAATTTGAAGCAGACCTTTTGTTTGAGTCGTAATTGTCTGGCTGAGGGTCGCCAACGTTCTCCGTCATAAGACCTACTTAATTACGTTCAGTGAAATTCATCTTAGGCTACTAATAAGTGTTGTAATAGTGACCCCCTCAGACAAGATTACATTAGCAGCCACCCTATGCCAGATCACCCACCATCAATGGTCACCTCAGCGCATCAGACAGGTTTGCCAGCAGTATTGTAAAACAAGCATTTGCAATGCAATAGGTCTCGCATATACGCAAGTTTAAGCTATTGGCATTGTAAATGGCAATGCGTTTTATTTAGGTTTCAAAAACATCAATAAAAGGCATTGTCATTTACTTTATTTATTTAATTTATTTATTTTGAAAGTTTTATATAGCGCGAACAAGATCTTTGCAGATATCAGAGCGCTTTACAAAGCCGGGAATACCAACAAGCGAGTGAATTTAAACATAATAAGTGGGAGGGGTAGGTACGTGAGGGAGCAAATTAGTACAGCAAATCAATAATAAAAATATAACAGTTAAAAGTGTGCATAGCTGGTCAGTAGCGTCAATAATACAGGTGAAATACATAGTCATCGAGTTCGAACATAATAATACAGGTCGGTGTAGAGTCTTTATAGATCCATGCTCATAGGTCAGGTGTATTTGGCCATAAAAATAGCTTTCACTTCTTTTTTAAAAAGTGTAGTGGAGGAGATGAGCCTAGTTTCAGGAGGGAGTGAGTTCCAGATCCTGGGTGCCATTCCTGAGAAAGAGCGTTTATAAGTTTTTTCCTTCCGGAATCTTCGAGGTTTTAGCAGAAGATTGTTTGTGCCTCTGGTGTTTCTAGAGCCGCCAGAGATTGACAGCTTCTGAGTGAGGTATCCGGGAGAGCTCAGGTGTAGAGCCGTGTGTGTCAGGCAGGCGATTTTCAGATGTATTCTGGCTTCAAAAGGCAGCCAGTCTAGTGATTTCAGGTCAGGGGAGATATGAGAGTGCTTTTTTGATCCAGTGATGAGTCTCGCTGCAGCGTTTAGAGAGGCTCTTAGGGGTGCAGTAGTGGTTAACGGGAGACCGCAGAGGGCGGTGCTGCCGTATTCAATTCGCGGGATGACCAGTGCTTGTACTGCAGTTTGGAAGTCTTTGGCTGGTAGGAAGGGTTTAAGTTTCCTTAGGGTATTGATTTGGAAGTTCGCTCACTTAGTAACCTTGCTGATATGGTGCTGCATGTTGAGATTGGAGTCAAGAGTTATGCCTAGGGATTTCGCTTAATCCACTATGGTGGGTTGGACATTGAGTGCAGTTAGCTGTTTAAGCCAGGTTTGAGTGGTAGAGATCTTAGCTGGAGGTGAGATCAGCAGGAATTCTGTTTTCAGAGCATTGAGTTCGAGATGATGATCAGCAAGCCAGGATTGGGTGCTTCTGATCGTAGAGTTCAGGAGTACGATGTCATTGAGGGATTGTAATTTGAGATATAGTTGAGTGTCATCTGCGTACATGTGAAAAACATGTACAATGTCAATAGCTCAAACTTGTGTGAATGCGAGACCTGTTGCATTGCAAATGCTTGGTATACTAAACCCTACACTTGGTCAGTACATACCTAAATTTAAGACCATGTCTGTGTGGCCCTTTCACAATTACACTCATCTTCATTTTAATCTGCACTTAGTAGCACTTTACTTCTCTTGCTTTTGAGAGTGGCTTCCTCATACTAAATATTTATCTAGATCTCCAGCTATACTTTAGTAGCACTCTGTCGATTCAGAGATGCATCAGTGTAGTATTTGTGTGAATCGATTTGGCAGCTATTTATATATTTACATTAACTCTCGCCTATTCCCATTTTAGCAGATATATATATTTGATCCCTTTGCTTATTTGTTTTACTTGTATTATCGACTTACCTGATTGTCTATGCTCCCTCTTATTTGTACTATGTATATTATTGACTTACCTGTTTGACTATGCTCCCTCATGTACCTACCCTACCCCATTTTTTACCTACAATTTCGCTATGCCCAAATGCCTGTTATGCACTCTCCTGTTCTTACCCCCTGTCTTTGTAAAGCGCTCTGATATCTGCAAAGATCTTGTTTGCGCTATATAAAACTTTCAAAATAAAAATAAATAAATAAATATATATTTTAACTTGTATGGGCGGATTGATTTTTATGTCCTAAGCCTTACATGTCGAAGTTACGTTTTACGACAGCTGAGTTTTTAAGTAGAATTTAAACAATGTTTTATGCCATTTCCACTTTAATAGACGTGCGTGTCTAAATAAAGTAGGACATTAATACTGGACCGGAAAGACTAATATCCAGATTAGACCAACTCTTAAACCATGACTCCATAATAAGGTCAGAGTGGCGACCAGAGAGGAACTCCTAAATCTGCACATTGACAAGCATGTAAGGTACTCTGGAAAGGGTTAGAGCAGCTTTCGATAGCTACAAAACCTGATGAAAACGGGAGGCCAAAGCTGTGCGATATAAGCTGCCCACTTCCAAGAAAATATCACAAACGCACACTTTTCTTTTTAGGCATGAGCTAGGACAGACAACTTTAGAAAGACTATAAAGTGTCACAAATTGGGAAGCTTAGAGTTTCACTCCTAGGCGGTTGAGTAGCTGAGGAATGCACGATTTGTCCCTAAACCGGAATGGGGGGTGGCACTGGGCACACGCAGATGGGCTTGCCCTTGATGCATCCATGCTGCAAGTGTCTCTATAAGCTCAGTCTTCCACTCCAATCCCACCTCCCTTGGAACAACTAGACCACCAACGAACCAAAATGGAGTCTAGTACATGACTTAATCGCAATAGCCACTAAAAGACTCGCCCGAGTAATAAACAAATGAGGCACAACAAACAAGGACGTTAAAGCAAAAATAAAAAATGGGCTGATAAATTCAAAGTAGATTCAGACTCAATGCAAAGTACACAAAGGTCTTTAGAAACAATACGAAAGTGCAGCATAAATTAGCAAACAGAATTGCATTCAACAGAGGAGATCTGTGTTGTAGAATACAAATTAAACACTAAAGTGCCACGCCCCCATAAAAAGCAACGTCACATTTTATCAGTACCTGGACCAATGAAGTTCAGCAAAAGCAGCATCTTCTTTCGGTCTGCCACAGGACGAGGATGTTCAGATTTTGATGGTATCCCACAGGTCTGCTCGTACGGACGATACGTTATAAAGTCTTACCATTGGGGTTTTAACTTACCAAGAGAGTAGTAGTTTAGAAAAAAAAATGGATTGCAAGGCAACCAGATGAGGTGGATGGCTTGGAGTGGGAAACAGTGCATTCACTGTGTGAAGCCGTACATCGATAATTAAAAAACAAAAAAGGACCACATATGCACCTGTAAGGTTTTAAGTGGGTGTTTTTATTATTCTTTACCCAGAAAACATCTTCTGCAACACGTTTCAAGAGGTGCACTCGGAGGATGACAAATTACAAAACAGAGACCCTTTACTCAGGTGTGAGGGCATAGAGGCAAGGTGTTGGCAAACCAAATAAAAGCCAGCTGCTCAAAATCCTCAGACAAACCTGGAACATGCTGCAACTTTAAACCCTTTTTTTGCTTTTAAATATAGAAAGATAAAATGGAACAAAACAATCATTCATCACCCTCCCCTTAAAAAAAAAAAAGTCAGTCGTGGGCGAGAACAAAATGGAAACTGTACTGCTATAATACAAAACTGGCTACTACACGCTGTACATACCGGCTCAACCTCCCACCCAAAGCCTCCCCCCTCCCATTGGACGCGAGTGGTGCTGTCCTCCAGGTCATTTGCCCGCCTGTTGGGCCTGTCTGCGCAGGAGCACGTAGATCTTCTCTTTGATCCAGTCTTTGTTGTATGGTTGGTACGTCTGGGTGTCCGCACGGTAACTAGAAGAGAAGGCAGAGGGTGCAGAGTTAGGCACCATGACACAAGGGAGGGTTTGTACTCATCTACAGTCTTGCCATAGGGTTAGGCGCCTAGAAGTCAACCATTTAGTGGAAAGGGGACCATCCAGGTACACAGGTAACTAAAGAGGAAGGTGCAGTGCTGAAAAGCGTGGCATGAGGGAGGGCACGCAAACTTTTAAAAAAAAGTCAGTGGCCTAGAAGTCAACCATTCACTTCCAAGGGGTTCTATACAGGGCACACTGCCAGGTGCGTGTTCTTCTAGTCTTCCAGGTTGAAACAAATAATTAAAGACTGGTGCATGGTCTAAAAAGAATTAATGTCAGTTACTGCGGGAGAACACAAGGTAGTATGAATGAAGCAATATAGCTTGGAGATCAAGAGGTTCACTCGCTGCAGGTCCACCCTGCCTTAAATCAGAAAACAAAGGTGAACCGCAAACTTAGGCAGCACAGCACCCATCGGAAGCACCAATGAGAGGGTGGCCTATCCAAGTACACGAATTATTAAAATCAGGTACATTTCTTGCCTGCAATAGGCTCGGATGGCCAAGCAGGCAAAAAAAATAAAAAACACGATATTTAGAAGGAAAAAAAAAAAAAAACAATGGGCCATTGTACTACCTGAAAACACTTTATAGCCTCGCCTGGTGTGGGTGATTTTATTTTTTTGCAAAGTAGGCAGTCTTCTAAACAGAAGGGCACGCAGATTTAACCACCCTGAAACGTTCACTCGTGTTCGACATCCCCCACTAGTCTGTGCTCCCAGGTGGACAGCAACACCGACGTCCACTATAGTCTTCTGGGCACTACAAGGCCACAATAGTGCACCCCCTCGATACTGGTGATGTGCAGCATGCAATAGGACAATTATGCAGTCCCTTATACGGCACTATTATTTCGCCTTCTTGTAATTTCAACACTAATATCTGGGCGAACGTTGAATCCAATTAGCAGCAGGTTAACAACTGGGTACAGCCATCAGAAAGGGAACGGCAGGTAGTTAACAAAGGATCGCGGCACCACGTGTGGCTTTTTCCCCAACTTGAGTTGGAGCTGAAATATGGAATATTTAAATCTACAGTGGGTGGTTCATTGTGGGGGACGTGCATTAAATCTATTCCACAGAACGCCAGAGCGGTAGATCACAATGGCAGTGGCATTACCCAAGCGCGGATTGACTAACTAGACAATACATTCCGCCACAGGCACTGACGGGTTAGCACAGAAATATCGGTCTCTAACACACGCAGCGAGTGCTTACTTTTTTATTTTTTATTTTTAATGAATACGCCTGTATTTTTGGATGTACGGATTTCTAGTAACTGGGTAAATGAACAATTCATGAATCACGAGAACAATCAATACTTAAAATATCCAGATGCTACATTTCATTCGGCCACGATCTAATTTTAACGAGCAAGAATATAAGGCTACAGTGCCACCAAGTGGTCACCGTTCGAAAGTACGTCTTGACAGTAAGCAAAGTGCTGAATATTGCACTGCCATTGCGGCCCGCCGAATCGGACCAATACATACCCCACTAGGAACTTTAGACAGCATCATTCAGAAGTCCCATGTCAATGCCAAACCTCATGCTTACGCATATTCCTCATGTGATGTAAAATCTTTAAGTGATTCCCACTGGACACCAGACGTACCATCACACCAGTCCTAATCACAAACAGATTGGACTACAGCAACGCCTAGACCTCCCACGCTGAAGCCATATTACACATCCGAGCTTCACTGGCTCCCTATCCAGAAGCTCTTCCAGTTCAAACTTCTCATAAGTGCTCAAGTCACTACTCAGCACAGGTTGGTGGAAGTGAAGCTGGTCATTGAGGTATGCGGGACGCCTCAATCAGTAGCTTCACTTCCACCAACCCATCAAAAATCTTCGCTCAGAATCATGGAAGCATCAAGAAGCATGGTTTTATGCACTTTCAACAACAAAAAAGCAAAGCTAGACTATTTAAAAAAAATACCACCTGAACTTATCAATGCAAGTACAGAAGGAGAGTTTTACTAAAGTTTGCTACACAATGGTGAAACACCACATTGTACTGAAGGTAAAGGTGATGGCACTGAGCTGCCAGAATTGTCCTGTACGTGTACAACATTGGCTGACAGAACAGACAGGGGTGGAAAATAGGGCCGCTGCAGCACTCTCAAAATAACCATGCTGAGGTTTAGAAGGTGAATGAAAAATCAAGATGCATTGGTATATGGTCATTTCCTGTCTGTTCAAAGAGGTCAGATGTTAAGCTTCGCCTTCTGACAAGCAGCTGCTCATTCTTTTAACATGCAGATTGGTGGACACTTTTCTTTCTGACTAAAGTGAGAATTTTGTAAAGTGAACTATGTGACAATCTGGATAGCGTGGAAGGAAAGACTGTAGGATTATTTTTTAACACCACTAAATGTATATATTTGTAAACAAACTGTAATGTGATGGAAACAGATGCTACCAGCATCAAGACACTTTACGTGCAAGTTACATTCACTGAAACAAAATATGTTCCCACATTATCTTCGTGTGCTACATGTCTGCACAAATTTAGTCGCCATGTTAATGGAAAATGTGAAGTCTATAAATGGCAGTGCACTACCCTACCATGCTTCAGTAACATACTTGCACCAGTGTACGCCATAATGCAGAGCCAGCTATATACCCTCTCCTGCTGAATGAAGGTGGCTCACTTGCTGTACATTATTTTTGTGTAATACTTATATTGGTCACAATCCATATAACTTCAGTGATGTAACATTGATTGCAGCATCCCTATTCTAAAAAAAAAAAAAAAAAAAAAAAAAAAAAAAAAAGGCAGCCAAGTAAGGCCAGAGTTCTTTGTTCAACAGGATACTTACACAAGACAGCTGAGATCAGCCAAGTCGTCGATGAAGTCAAACAGTTGACTGATGTCGTAGGTTATGGATGGGCTGTTGGGGTTCATTCTCTTCAGATGCTCTTCATACATTTTGCAGACCCCTGCGGAGACAAAAGCAACCATTGCAGCAAACTACACGAAATGCAACAGAACATAACGCATCTCCACTCCCCCATCTCGCACCAATACAAGCCATCTCAGTGGTATTCTCTCGTTGCAGCCTTTCAATGAAAAGTATTCACACCAGCAAGCTGGGCACTGCTGAACGTTCCCAAATCTCCAGGTCCAGTTTACTGAAACCAAGAGTGAACATGCAGCGTGGGGCAAACATCCTGCAGGATTAAACCACAACGTGCACAGTGCCCAGTACGTGGCTCTTTCAAGAAACACTGCTTCAGTCTAGTTCTGTTGGGCCAGTATCCACTGCTTCCAAACCAGAACCTCACTGTACAGGCTACACCCCAGAATAAATCACAATGTATAAATTGTCACGAGTAAAACTGTGGTGAAAAGAACTGTGTGAAATGCCTTCTTTGCCGCCGACTATCCTCAACGAGCTGCACATGCGCATTACTACATGCAAGAGATCTCCGCTTAGAGTTGGATGACCCTGTAGTAACGTCACACCTAGGATCGCAGTGGTCTTGGTGAGAAGCAGAAGTTTAAGGAAGAAACATCCCAGAACTGCGTCCCCTCTTTATTGTATGTTGTCCAAAATAACTAAACTGCTTCTAAGCAACCACCACACTTCCATACCCACGGCAAGCAGTTTGGATGCGGCCGGCTCAGTGATAGGTACGGGAAACAAGTGGTCCTAGACCATAGGTTTAGTGATCAATAAATGAAAAACATCAGTTACTTAGTCAACACATGCGGTTACTACCTGCAAAAGAAAGAACACGCCAAATGCATTCACATATATCAAGCAGTACCCATGGTAAAGTTTGTCCGCCAAAAAGTCTTCAGAAGATTGCTTAATGGCAGTTTTATTTTCAAAATTATTTTATGAACACAATTTTCAGTTTATTCACCTGGTTACAGTCAAGTGGTGAATAAAGAAGTGCAAAGAAAGTGCTCGTGTAAAGAAGCAGAAGTGTAGGGGGGAACATTCAAAAATAGATCAATTTTAATCATTAGATAAACCAAGTCTAGATTAGACTTGTTGATACTGGAGGCTTGCCCCCGACGTTAGTTAGAGCCAAATTATTGTTCCTTTTCAACATAACAGTGAACTCATCAGCCGTGAGGTTTCCAAAATTTACAGGGGATGGGGGGCGAACAACAACGGGGTGCAGGCCCAGGGTGGGTTGAAGATGTGCAGATGGACAAAATAGGCAGTGAAAAAGAGGATACAAATCTAAAAAAAGCACAAATAAGAAATCATTGTTGTTACTCATTTATCCTAAACCGCTGACACCCAGTGACAAAACCAATCATACTGACAGGCTTTAGGTGTATGTCAGTTGTTGTGCCATTTATCTGGATAAAATTACATCTGAGAGAGAAACCAAAATACCTGTCAGGTGGCACACTATGGGAATCATAGAAATTTATTTGACAAGTTCCTTTATAGAGAGAACCCACATTTTATCATCTCACTTAAAGACCTGTTGGCACATTGTTCTATATGTGACTGGTTACAGTCTGCATCTGTGGGTGCTTCTTGAAGTCTTGTTACAGCATATTTTTCCAAAGGTAATGCTGCATGCAGTGCAAGAGACTGGGCAAGCATACATTTTAAAGGGTTATGGTGGTCATGCTGAACAATTTACACATTACAGTTGAACAAATTCTGCAGGAAGATATGGTGCAGTTTTTAATTTGTAATATTTCAAGACTATACGTTCCCACTGCTTAATAAGCCTTGATTTATTGCTACATTAATTGGTTATAAAATGCACCATTTGCCTTGTTCACATCGCTCGCAATATAAAAGTCATGCCCAATGTTTTCGCCTCACCACTTCCAAATATCACCAGCCACCACTGCACTGGGATGCTACAGCACTTAAAATCCTGAAATTCAAGTCTGACAGCCGAGCATTCATCTACATACGAGCAAAACAGTAGAAGTCTCAGCCTATCTAAATCATACCAAATTCAATGCTCTTCAAGAAGTCTAAAGGACCAAGGACCTTCGCTGCATCCCCTCTTACTCCCTTTTCAAAAGTGAACTCAAAGCACTTCTCCGCAACAAATATTGGGGTATATAACAATACTGTCACTGAGCTTGTCCACTCTTCTCTCCTCTCTTATTCCCCCTTCCATTCTGAATGCAACTTTTTATCACTTTTAGCTGTTTTCGCCTTTTTGTAAGTTTACCTTCCTTTTATTCCCCCCTTTTAAATGACGTATTGCAATACTGTATCACGTTGCTAATTTTGCACCTATTGTTATCCTATATTTTGTTGTTCTACCTTGTTGTAAAGCGCTCTGATACTCCAGGGTCCAGCAGCGCTATATAAAACCCTCGAAATAAATAGAGAAAACTATGGCTAAAACCTCTGTCACAAGACTACGCAGACATCACCTCCATAGACCAAGCGTATAACCACTTCAGGCCCTTGTTTGATTAGCTCACTTAGACTCAAAATAGTTAAAAGAATAGGTAAAGCAAAAAAAGAAAGTGGGCATGCTGCATTCTAATAAAGCAGAATAGAGTCTTCTGGGCTCAAATTTTGAAACATGGGTTCTGGGATATCAAAGGGGTTTAACCCATTCTTTGTCTAGGGGGAAATGCTCATGCCGCCTTAATGGTTTCAAATAGAAACCACCATTTATTATAATTCTTACAGCCTATGGGGAGCACATACCTTCCATGCACTCATTGACCGATTCATAGTCTGCATATGTTCTTCCTTCTGGCCTCTTGGTGGGCTGAACAAGAAGAATTGTGTGAGACTGTAAGGAAAGAGAGCGATTACATTTCAGCAGATGCAATGGTATGAACACATGAAAATGATAGTACAATACAAAACAGGTGCCCAAAAAAGGGGCACTCAAAAAGGACAACACACATTGAGAAAATTCCATGTCATTATCAGAGGCACAATCAACACTTCTTCTGAAGACCAGCCAAAATCGTAGTAGTTTTAGAGCGATTTGAGCGACGCCCTGGTCATTGATGATCAAGATCCACCTTCCCATATAGAGTATGAGATACTTCCGTATCCCAACTACCACCAGCCCTTGTTGAGTCCTACAAGATCAGTTGTTGCTAGTGCCCACTGACCTCTATACCACAAGGCCACAAGCTCTCAGGCGCCCGTGCCCAACAATAAAGAAAGCTCAAAAGGACTGTAGGAGATGGAAGGTACTGTTCATAGGTGGCTAGGTTGCTCTAGGGCAAGGTGTACTACAAGTTCAAAGATGAACTGAGCAGGATACGGCTTGGCAGGGCTCTGCAACTGAAGAGGGTGGTGCCTTGGGGGCAGACACCAATGTACCAAACACTGCATATCTAGGGAGGTAAAACGTAATCCATCTATGCGTAGGATACAACCAAGGAAATTGTGGTTAGCTCTCCAGGAAGTTCCAAAAGAGCACTTAAGGATTCCTGAATGGAGGAGCGTGGCAGTCACATTACCTGGCCTCTACACTACACTGACAACTACCTTCCTCCCTCATGGGGGAGAGAAATGGACAATGAGCCAAATCAGTTAAGCTCAAGGTATATTATAGGGCTCATAAGAGACTGCACATTGGTGGGGATAATTCAAGTCAACATGTATTAATGTAGAGGTTGAGATAAATTACAAAGTGAATAAGCAGCAAGGGGGCTAAATGCTAAGCCATCAATGAAATGCCACGTAAACCAGTAACGTTACACCACCCCTCCCCAGAAAGGAAGCAGATCTCCCCAAACTAAGCTCGACACACTGTGTGAAATTAATCTTTGTCCTCCGCCTCTGGGAATAAGGGCTAAGCAACTCTGCCCTCATTTTGGGTGGACGTGCCAAGAGGGAGGTGACCATGCAGTGATCTCAGGACCAGGTTCCCATCAACTTACTTTATGAAGAGTGGCAGACCTCCTTAGCTTGCATTAAAGGAGCAGGTGCAGTGTTCTCTGGCTCTAGTCATATCATACCCCCACCAACCTTTAGTTATAATATCAGCTAATCCATGGTCCTATAAAACCAGAAGTTGAACATAGAAGGTTCTGCGCCATGAACAAACCAGCGTTGGCAAAGCAAAAAGGACTGACACTTGCTGCTCTTTTTTGGCCAAAGCCATCAGCCCGCTGTGCCACTGAAATAGAAAGAAGTTAATTACAGTGGGCAAGGAAGGTAAAGAAAAAAATTGGAGGACATTGCAGGTAACCTAAAACTAGAATAAAAAATAGCTGAAGCCTCAATCTCTAAAGCAGAATTAAAATTGGACTAAAAGAATCTAGATTGGCGGACTTGAAATATGTAAGGAACAAACCTTCTGCAAAATACGTTAGATTCATGGGAAAATATAAACGTATTCCCGCATTTATCTGCATTCCCAGATGCCTGGTTACGAATACTACTAATAAAGTTCCAGTCAGGATTAAATGTGCGTTATTTAAGAGCTGAGAAATTTGAAACCCATCTTGAGAATAACTGCACATGTGGACTGCCGTTTCATAACCTCAATGTTCATGTTTTAATTGATGATAGCCATTTTTATAGGCAACGTGGCTTGAATTTAAAACCTCGTA
This sequence comes from Lissotriton helveticus, assembly GCF_964261635.1. Taxonomy (NCBI): domain Eukaryota; kingdom Metazoa; phylum Chordata; class Amphibia; order Caudata; family Salamandridae; genus Lissotriton; species Lissotriton helveticus. The sequence continues at coordinate 63,716,207 of NC_136070.1, read as the reverse complement.
AAAAAATATATTGTTGAAATTATGCACTAGAACTTCTCTTAAGAATGGAATTCTTTGATGTGGCTTGTGCACTGGCTAAGTTTCTTGTATGGCCAGCTGAATGAGCAGCGCCTCCTACTATTTGACACGCCCAACACTGACATTGTAGATAGGAGAGAAATGGTATCTGAATCAGCTACGGCCTCCATATAAAAATTAAAGTCACCCAAAACTGTAAGATTACTAAGCAGAATGTACGCTTCTAAGAGACTGCCCGTCGTTTGGGCAAATCTAGTGTGTTGCCCTGGAGGCAGTACAAAAGAATTCCTTTTAGAACCTGCTTCAATAGTTTGAGTTCCCAATGGCCAACCTGAGCTCTATCAAGAAATTCATGACCGAGGAACTTTGTAAGCCAGTTGGCCAGTGCTGCTCCAGGATTGAAGATAGCGCTAAAGAGAGATTTTTTAGTTATGTTAGACTCTAAGCTACATATACAGCCTGAAAGCTCCTGTTAGGGCTCCATTATCTTTTTATAACTCTACACCCCAAGCTTCACCCAGGAAACAGACATCAACATTCCTTGTATGATCACACCCTGAGCTTCCTTTAGCGTGACCACTACCCCAAACAAGTAGACACATGTCCCATTTCTTTACACAAAGGAACAACCTAGACCTGCCAAATTACTACATCTTTTTCCCTTAAATTAAGGATAGATATTCAAATAATGCAACAATGATGCAGAAACAAGACAAACTTGCCCTTTCTTCCACAACCAACGCCCACAAGAGCAAGGTACCCCATAACACCCAAAGGAGCAGCTAGACACCCACCACACACAACAACCAGGCACACTAAGTGGCCAAACCAATAGGACCACATGCCAGGTAAAAGAAAGCACCTAAATTGCACAATAACAACAGCTACCCAACGAGCACAGAAATAAAATTACTAGCACAGCAAAACCAAACTAAAAGTGCAATACAGCCCTGAAAAAACAAGCATTGGCATAGCCAATAGGTCTCGCTTGTGGGAGAAAGGCAGTCTTTGCCTTGCAGCAGGCAGATGCGAGTGGAGCGCGCACTGGAGAGGGAGGGGGTGGGAGGACTAGGCAGCGGGAGAGGGAGAAAGGGGCGCGAGAGCCCAAGGCAATGGGCAGTAGTGATACATGAAGCAAAAATTACAAGTGAGCATGTTACAAAAGCAAACGGTACGTTACATGAGGCAATAGTGACAGTTGTGCAAGTATCAAGAGCAACAAAATACAAGAGGTAGCAAACGAATAGCATATCTGAGGGAACACGGCCTGGGGGAAGCTGGCTGGGGAGGGGGAGGAGAAATGAAAGGAAGGCTGTGTGTGGCGTAATTAGGGGAGGAGAAGCCGCAGAGCGCACGCTGGGCGAAGTCCTTTGATGTGCTGTGCGGCAAATGGAGGGAGGCTGATGCGCGTTCATGTTTGAACACGTGGTTCACATGAACTTCATGAAAACGCCAGCAAAAAGCTGGTGGTTTCATGATGTTTTCGCCGCTTGAATTCTCGCTCCGCTCGATGCGCATGCACGCATCGATAGGTCGCGAGACCTAAAAACAAAGAAACAGTTCAGTAAACACCAGTCCGCATCATAAGATGAAGCCTCCATACACCACAGGTAGGCCAGATACAAGAATTCAGACACATACCAGCAGCTGTCACTCGCGCTCTAACCACCAGCAACTTGGCCTACGGAACCACCCTCTACACCAGGATCACCAATCAATTCCCTGGAAGACTACAAACCATTCCGAACTCTGCATCTAGATTTATCCCCGACCTCCCACACAGAACTCATTACAATGCACCTCAGAAGCTCCAGATACACAAACGCACTAGTTGCAAACTCCACACAATCACAACACAACTCAGGCCCTACCTACCATTGTCTTATCTCCTTCCATCAACCAGACCAGACACCTCTGCTACCCAGGACTTCTACTCACACACATCCCATACATACACAGAACCACATTAGGTCAGGCCATTTCTTGCATTGCTCCTTAAGTGTGCAACAGCCTCCCACTCCACATCAGAGCCTTCTCTTATCTTCTTGAATTCCGCAAGAATCATAAGATAACCGACCACCATGGCGGCCGCTGCAAGACAGGTTGAGCTAGATCTCTGACCTCCTGGCCAGGGAACTCTGCTCTCCCCTGGCACAGGTCAGTCGTTGCGCCGCTGCCCCCAGCACCTCATCACAGGTAGGTGTTAGAGGCCTTCCTACACCCGCAGGCTCCCGCCTGCGCCTCATCCCTGGTGGTACAGTGGGAGAGCCTTGCTCTTCTGCTGGTCCACTCTGCCAGCCTCGTCTGTCTGCCTGTCTCCTGCTTTTCTACCCAGTTTGTGCTCTGCTGCCTTTTTGTCTGTTTTGTGCATTGTGCTTTTGCCTCTGTCTATTTATGCCTGTAGTGTCCTTTTTCCTCGTATTGCGCCCTTTTTTTCAGTTTTCCTGTTGCTGCTGCCCTCCCCCCTTGCCAGTTCCTGCTCCCACCTCCGCAACCTCCCATGCCCCCTACTTAATGACAGCTGCTGCACCAAAGGCAAGCCATGTGCGCTTGTCCGTGACCAGCGACCCTGGTTCTCTCACCTCCCACCACTAGGACTCTGCTGCCCTCCACACATTGAACCCTGGAATAAACAACTGCCAGCTATCGATATCGAACGCCACCCACAGCCAGTTCTCCTGCCGACACCGCACCTTCAACCACCTTACCATCACAGCTACCACCCACCGGACGCCAGCTCACCCAGACCGCAGAGCTGCATCCTCCTCCAAGCTCCCTGCACAGACATGCAGTAGAAATCTGGGACCTCCTTGACACCCTGTCACTAGACATCGCCTTCCTCACAGATACTTGGACCAACGCCACCTCCGCCATTGCTACCATCATCCCCAGATACAAGATCGAGAGGAGGGACCGCCTCAACTACCTGAGAGGAGGACTTGCCATCGCCCACATCCAGCACAAACGACTCCTCGGCCGCAACAGAACACCTCCATTTCCAGATCCAGACCAACCATATGCGACACCCTTGCCTACAGACCTCCCCGACCACGAACTGCGTTCGCTGCAACCATCACTGACCTCATTGTGCCCCACGCCATCGGCTTCATGGACTACATACTGCTCGACACCTGAATTTTGACCTTGCCAACTCCAGCGAACCCAACTCCATCCCCCTCCTGGACAACCTCACCAACATCAGACTGAAACAGCTCTTTATCACTCCTACCCACAAAGTAGGACACACCCTCAACCCCATGTTCATGGAGGGAACAACATCCATGTCAGCCACAATACACAACCTCGCGGAACGGACCACCATTGAATACACTTCTCTAAAACCACTGCACACAAAGTGACACCAAGCCCCTGCGCAGGAATTGCGCAAGGTCTCCCAAGAACACCCTCAACCACGCCATGACCAACATTAACTCTACAGCCCACGAAGTACACAGACGGGTCACCGACTGCGCAGACAAGCTCGGAAACCACCTGGTTCACCACCAACCTCAGAGAATACAGATGCACATGCAGACGTCTGGAGAAACAGCTAAACCCCGTAAGCACGGACCTGCTACAAGAACACCAAGACAGTATACACCCAGAGCATCAGATCCACCAAGAGGAATTTATCCAGGACACAATCCTCACCAACTCCAGCAACCCGAAGGAACTCTTCAGCGTCACAGGAATTGACTGTACCCCCCAGCAAAGCCCCAGACATCTCGCCCTCCCATGACCGTTGCAACAAACTCAGCTCCTACTTCCATCTCAAGATCAAGGCCCTCTATGACAACTTCAACAAACAGATACCAGACTCCGAAACCTCTCCCACCTCCAGCAACGCCAGCCAACCTACCATCTGCGCCTGGACCCCAGTCACTACAGAAGAAACCACCACGAACATGGAGAGCATTCACTCAGGAGCCTGCCCGCCACACATCGTCCAAAGAGCAGCTGCATCCACAGCACTCAAACTAAGACTCACCATCAACTCAACCGTTGAAACCGGCACGTTCCCTGGCGGCTGGAAACACAGAAGTCAAGCCCCTCCTCAAGAAGCCCTCCGCTAACCCAACAGACCTCTCTCTCTCTCTCCCCCCTTCGCAGCTAAAGTAACTGAGAATATAGTCAACATCCAGCTCACGAACTTCATCAAAGCCAACTCCATCCTCGACACCTCCCAATCTAGATTATGCCGCAACCACAGCACCGAGACCGCCCTCTTAGCCGCCACAGACTACATTCACACTGTCCTTGACCAGGGCCACACAGCGGCCCTCATCCTACTAGACCTCTCTGCAGGCTTTGAAACCACCAGACTCCAGGACGCAGGTATACAGAGAACCACCCTTGACTGGATACGCTTTTCGTCACCAGCTGAGCCCAATGAAGCACTCCCACCCTACCTCTTCGAACCCACAGAGATCAGCTGCAGAGTAACCCAAGGATCATCGCTCCGCCTCACGGTTTTCAAGATCTGCATGGCCCCCTTCGCCACAATTGTCAGACAGTATGGACTCAAACTAGTACCCTACACTTTGTAGCTGGCTAACACCCCATAACCAGGGAACACGGAGGACCTGGATTTCAAGCCAGGACTTGACTGACCTCTATTGTGAGGTGATTACCCAGGCTACACTACCACTAAGGATCTTTGTGAATACTCTACTAGATCAACTAAGCCCTGATGAAGTTCCTTATGCAAAAGGAACAAAACGCGTTGGCTGATTTTATGTCAATCATAACTAAAGAAGGATAATGGACTAAAACGTGCTATCCCGACTTCATTTCTGGTGCACCTTCCATTCCAAAGTATCTTGTTCTTTCTGGATGCCAGTGGCTCTAAACGGCGACGAGTGCCGGAAGCAGATGCACAGGACAACTAATTTAATGCAACAGGGATTGATGTGCAGAGCCTGTGGTCAGCCTGTGACTATGGTCTATTATTGTAAAATATCCTATGCTGACGACACCCAGCTCATACTCTTCACAAAGGAACCCGGCGCCACCATACTCAGCTTCCTGGAAAAAATAAGAGACTCCGCTTCCTGGATGAGCAGCAGCTGTCTGAAGCTCAACTCAGAATACAGAAGTTCTCTGACCAACACCCACCGCAGGGGGGCAACACCTGATGGTGCACTGCCCTCGGCAAACCCCTACACCGGACCACACCTGCAACCTCGGCATCACACTCGACTCATCCCCCACCATGACCCAACAGGTCATCGCCCTCTCCTCAACCCTCCACACCATCTGCAAGACCTTCAAATGAATCTCCCCCTAATCCAAAAAGACTGTCACCTACACACTCAACCAGCAGACTTGACTACGGAAACACCCTCTGCGCAGGAACCAACAAAACCATGCTCCAAAAATTCCAGACCACCCAGAACACCGCCGCCAGACTCGCCCTCGGCTTCCCTCGACAAGAACACATCACCCAGCACCTACGAGACCCCCACTGGCTCTCAGTCGAGAAGTGTGACCTGCAAGCTACTCACGCCTACAAATCTCTCCACAACACCAGACCCTAGTACTGCAGCAAAAGTCTTTCTACACACCCAAGAGAAGCCTCCGCAGACCTCGCATCCGCCACAGAGCCAGAATGGGCGGAAGAGCCCACTCCTACAAAGCGGGAAAGACCTGGAACAAACTCCTGCTATTCAGATGTTCCCCCACTCTGCATGCTTTCAAGAGCCTCAAGACCTGGCTCTTTGGGTAAGACAGCTGCACGATTCCCCCACCCCTGCACCTTGAGGGCTGAGTAGCGCGCTTCAAAAATCCCCGATTGATTGGCCATATGCAGGGTCTATGCACATACAACTGCTCAGCGCCGGGATACCCTGGCAGGTGATAGCAACTTTAAAAACACACAAGATTACAATCACTGACAAACGCTTATGGTAGTACTATAAACCCGATACATCTTCCCATTTGTACAAAATGATTATACGTCCCAGAGCAGACCAGTAAAAGAAAAACATGCAGCACTATACCTCACTGTTGTAATTTTGCTCCAGTACAGTGCAGGCGTTGAAACTTTCCATTCTTACAATGACAATCTTATAACACACTAGACTAACTTGCGGCCACAAGATACTGAGTAGTACACGTTCACACATTTTCTCATGCAACAGGGTACTACTCTTCCCTAGCTTTAAACATCCCACGGTACTCCAACATGCACTCTCACGCGACAGGGATGCAGCGATTCCTCCCCATAGAGCAATCACACCTCCTATACAGACCCAGAGGGCTGGAACAAGTGGGGGGCAACGATGTTACAGATGTAAAGGGAGACCACAGCCTTGCAGTGAGTATACAAAATTAGGAGATTCGAATTTTAGGCTTGGGGTATCAGATAAGCCACGACTTCAGTCAGAAGAGAACTGCATAGTACAGGTGGGCTCTTTACCCTCACAATTAACTCAGGAGGTACCTCGAAAGTACTTGTAAGCATCTGTTAGCTGTGGGATAAAGGGTGCCTTGTCACAGAAATTGTGACTGTGCGCTGGCAGAGACACTAGCAAGGGGAACCTTAACGCACTCAAGAGGTGATCGTTTAAAAATGAATGCACTAGCAAATGCAGATCTGACCAAATGCAAGGAGAAATGGTAATGTTTCACCTGTTTTTTATGTTGCTTTAAATTCAGATGCGTTAGCACTACTTTCTCTCAATATATTCCAATATCAGTGACTTTAAGTCCTCCCCGCCAGAGGTCTGCAACCCTTATATCCCATTTCAGTTTGGAAGACAGCTGCCATTGACTATCTCCCTCGGGAAAACACCCCATCACGAGCTCCCTAAAACTCCAGATTGAGGGAAGAATGCGCTGTAGGTCTTCTCTCACGGGTCCCACCAACCCTGCTCGACGGATCACAATCTACCTAAGGAATGAGCGCCACCAAATCCGTAGTCAATATGTCTACGCTGGCAGAGAGTGGCAAAGCTTCGTACTTAAAGCGCCGTGGTCCTCTACTGCCATTCCCGACCACTATAAACTAGAAGTATTACCAACACCCACATCATTGGGATGAGAAAGCGAGCTGGCCCTGCGAGGATTCGAACTCGTGATCCGTAAGCCACAACAGATGTCAGCAGCGAGCGTTAACTAACCGTGCCCTTGATCGGGTTAGAAAAGCGGATGTTCGATAAAGCACACATCGGAGGTACAGCTCACGGGGAGTAAACTCGAACACACACCACCCTCAGCCTTGGAAAAAGAATCCACTCGGAGCACGAAGCGTGCTCCAACCGGCGGAGGACTCTAGGCCGCAGACAGAACGCGGAGCAACCGCCAGCAACAACCCCTAAGCTGGAAGATTCCAGGTGCTGGAACCCGCCTCCATCTCACGCGGCAGGAGGAGTCCCGCGACCCTCACGCGCAGCGCCCCCTGCCCCGCGGCCCATCTCCCGCGCCCGGACCGCCGACGCGGCCCCGCTCACCATGGTGCGCAGCTCGCCGTCGTTGGTATCAGACGCGCAGAAATCACTAACGGAAACGACGATCTCCAAACAGGAAGTGATATCACTGCCCGCCTTGAAAACACAGAAAGAAACGAAGGATACCGTGGCCATCTGTGAAAGACATAGAAGAAAGCTGTCCAATCAGCGCGCACCTCTGGCAAAGATAAGGTGGCGGCCATTGCAGAACTAGAATGGAGATTTACCTACAACCGGGCTGCAAACCTGCGTTCAGCCAACCAGCGATAGAACGTTATTGCTTATTGATGTATATACAAAATGGTGCCCAAGGGTAACGTTAACACCGTGAAGAGCGGCGTTGTTCTAAAATCTTTAACATTTAATAAGTAGAACAAAGATTGGCAATTCTGCGTCAGGACCAGAAGCTCTGATTATTCTTCTTAGCCCTTTTTACTATTCACTAATTATAAATCCATGGGTCTAAAACTACAGACCACACGGTTAAGGTCCACCAATAAAGTCCATAACAATACCATATAATAGTTACAGAAATTCCTGTGATTCTCTTTCTTTGCTACTCACAGCAGCACAAGCTTAGTGCCTCTACTTATTACCTTACCTATTTTATTTTATTAGCATTTACATAGTACTTCCAACTCGGATGGTATCACTGTGCGACGTAATAATAGCTCCCATCACATGGTCACTAGGTGAGGAGCTGATATCATACGGTTTGCTTACAATTAGCTGGAAGCCTCTGCAGAGAGCAGATTTCCATCTAATTGTTTGGATGCTCTGCTCAGTCTTTTATTTATTTTAATTTACAGAGTTTTATACAGCGCAAACTTGACCCGAAGGTATCGGATATCAGAGCACTTTACATAGCACCAGTTTCGTTACATGAGGACACATTGATATCTGTTAGGCACGGGGAGATTAAGTGATTTGCCCAGAATCACAGGATGTTCAGCGTCATTACCGAGACGCGAACCCGGTTCCCCAAATACGAGGTCGCCCGCCCTAGCCGTTGGGCCAACTCCTTTCCCCAGTCAATGCCCAATATGAGAAAACCTCCTCAGTATACCTCAAAACTTAGTTTTAGGTGTTGGCTGGCGGTACGGTGTTTGGTTTGGGGGTAGGCATTGAATACATTTTTTTCTAGCTATTAAGGACACAGAGGCGAGGATTATGCTTCTCTTTACTGAGAAAATCACAGTAGCCAATCAAAACACTTAAAACTTTAACCAGCATATCCCATGAACCCCATCAGCCCAATGTCTCATCCAATCATAGGGGTCATGTTTCCCTAGACATATATTGTTTAAACCATAGCCCATCCTCTTTCTCTGAAAACATCAAAGTAATGCCTCAAAAACATGAGTCCAACAAGAAACTTCCGCCAAACACCCACATACCCAATCGACAGGAAGAACCAAATCTGACAGGTGTAGATGAACTTTCTTCGCAGCGATATAACCGATCAGCAACCTGCAACACATTAGGCAGCTTCCAACTGATTTAGCATCCGTTCCTGAACAAAAAAAATATTGATAATAATATCGAATCCCTTAAAGATATCATAATCAAACAGGGGTGGTAAAATGAGATAGCAATAAAGCAATGCATCACAAGAAACAGCAATAACGTAGAAATAACAGGCAAACAGTTAAACAGAGTTTATTTCAGAGGGTGTAATAATCCTCGCCTCCATGTCCTTAATAGAATTGAACATTTTTGACGCGTCAGTTAGAATTTTTTGTATTTTATGGCATGACCGGAGTCTTTGAGTTATGCTAATTTAAAGTTGAGGCACCACCATCAATGCAACATCCACAATAGGTTGATGAAAAAACACCTTAAAAGTGGAATCTAAAGATCAGTCTGCGGCAGCCAGAATGTCCTCCAAATGAGAACTAGTAGAAAATGCTTTAGAGAGTATAGTCCCTCTCACAGAGTGTGCCCCAAAAAGGGATACATCAATACCAGCTTCAGCCAAAAGCCATTTAACCCCGTGGTCTAACGTTGCAGGCGTAAAGATTTCTGTAGAGAAATGAGCAATTGCCCTGCGGAATCTCTCTGTAACTCACATGCACACTACTCATAAGATTTAAGACATTTGACCACACACAACTATGATGGAAAGCAGAATAATGAATACATCGTAATGCAGTTTTAGTATGCCTTGAGATAGAGAAAGACACCCTGGAGGGAGTAAATAGTCTACCTGCTAAATCATAGGCCCTCACATTCGAAACAAGTCTACATGAAATGTGACACAGAAGAAGCGTCAGCTTTGCTAACTGTTTGCAAGAGGAATCTTAGTTTGCTGGCCAGGTTCTCAAAAGCACACAACAACATCCCATAAAATGGAATATTTCAGTTGAGGGCGACAAATCAACCGAATACCCCTAAGCAATTTGCATACTAAAGGATGCTCACCCACCGGTTTGCCATCCAGATGAGTATGTCCAGCAGTAATAAAAGAACGGAAGATGTTTATCGTCCTATACGCTAAGCCCTGACTACCAGGGTCAGATACAAAATTAACAACCATATGGATACCTTCCTCCAAGGGATCCACACTCCGTTCACTACACCAACACACCCAATCGGCGCCCGGCCGTCTCATATTATTTATGCGTAAAGGGTGCCAAAGACTGTGACAAGAAGAACATAGCTTCATGCAAAACTCCCAGCACTTGCCAGCTTCACTTGACAGTCTCCACGCCATGAGGTACAAGTGCTCCTGATCCACCAATGGGTATGAGAGGCCCATCAAGTCAGAGAGAAGATCCGGAAAGGAGAGAATCCTCACCAGTGGTGCATCAGACAACGTTATCGCTACAGGAAATGAAGACTGGGCTTCCAACTAGGGGTCACTAGGACCAACTCTGCCATCTGCTGACTCACCTGTGAGAGCACTCTCTGGATCATAGAAAAGGGAGGGAACGCAAAGATGGCTTGGTCCATGTGGTGCAATACCAGGACATCTCCATCCTGCCTTCCTCCGACAACACTATTCACTCCAAATAGTAAAATCCTTTCCGAAGGTGTAAGATCTTCAAACTCTGAAGGGCCCGATAATGAAGTGGTCCCAGGATTATCGCTTGGATGGTTGACGTCAAAATACGTACTAGGCGAGCCAAGATCTTCAATGATATAGTTGGAGAGGCATGGGTTCTTTTCATCTCTTTCTTGATAGACATCCATTTCTTTAACAGCAACTGGAGCTCGGCCTTGACAGAGTCTACCTGAACCCCCAGGCATTTCAGAGTCTGAGAAGGAACTAAGATCAATTTCTCTGAGTTGATGACAAACCCTAGATCCTAAAGGAGTTGGATATCCCAAGAGGTGTAGGAGAACTGTGTCTCTGCTCTGCGCCATGACGAGAATATTGTCCAGATATATAATAATACTTACTCCCCGCTCCCTGTGATACTGGACTACTGGTCGCAGCAACTTGTTGAAACACCAGGGAGCTGATAAAAGATCAAATGGCATGGCGGTAAACTCATACCAGTGAAGTTGCCTACAAAACTGGAGAAACCTCTGGTTGGGAGCAAAGATGGGGATTGCCAAGTAAGCATCCTTGAGGTCGAGACCGACCATCCAATCCCCCTCCTGTAGAAGATCCCAAAGCAAGTGTATGCTCTCCATTTTGAAGCGGCGATACACGATCTAAGAGTTGAAATGTTTGAGATTTAGAAGCAAACAAAAACCCTGGTCCTTCTTCTGGACCAAGACTATTGTGCTGACAAATCTTTGCGGTTTGGTGAAGACCTTACCACCTCCCCTTTTAAGAGCAGCAAACGAATCTTACCATCTAGAAACCACTCTCTACTGGGGAAAAAAGAAGAGTGGGATGCTTCTTTTGTCGAGAGGGGGACTGAAATCCAGTCTGAACCCCTTAACCATCTGGAACACCCAAGGGTCTTGTGTGAAAGTCCTTCAATTGTGCAGATACAACTGTTTCCTTCCCCCCACCACTGCCTCTGAAGATGAGATAACTCTTACCTGAATAAGTGGTATTGGCAGCATTGTTTCCGCCCCTATACCAGCATTGCTGGGCACGGCCACAACGTCCTCTGTTGAAGGTATTGTAGAAGTTGGTGGAGCCAGAGGGGGCACCTTTGCCCCTTTGTGAATAGCCTCGGGAAGCCTGGTTGAAACAACAGCCTGGTGCTCTGCCTCAAAATAGCGCCCGTCCCTGACTAAAAGTCCACTTTTAAAGACTTTTTTCATGGACGTTTGGGCCTTATCCAAGGTGGAGAACATGGAAAAATACTTGCTGAGGTCCTTTACGAATTTGTGTATGAATAGTAAACCATTAGCCATATTGCCTGCCTCTGTAGATGCCACCTCTGCAAGCTTCAGGTCAATCTGCATGAGGAAAGACTTAGAGTATTATGTGGGCATTACACAATTAGCATTGCAGAGAAGGCACAACACCCGCTGAGCCCATTAAAGGACCTCCCACTGATCCATCTGCAAATTTGCCTCCTTCACCTGGACGACCAAATCTAGGATCTTGGCAAGTGGACTGGAAAGATTTAATAGTTTATCTTGGCATCCTCACCATACCCTATCTGGACCTTTTTGGGGTATTTTGCAAACTTTTTAAGGAAAGTGGCCACATTGGGGTCCAATTCTGATGCATCCACAACTTTGCCAAGGAGAGAGGGCCAAGGGCATTTAGATCTCAAGGTGTTACGCACTACACATTCAAAACCTTTGCGCAATCTGTTCTGGACGTAATGCACCACTTTCATACAAGGTACCCTCTTGGTGGAACGTAGATGAACAATATTCTGTGGGTCATATAGTGGATTTTTATTGGTTGGTATTTCCGGTGCAGAATGTTGTGTTTTATGCTTGCATTTTGCCGCTGGTTGCTGAGCCCCTTGAGGAGCTTCATAATCAGATGAGGGGGGAGATGACACTAAGGACAAATTCACCACGAGGCCACTGAGACAGTGGAAACCCCAGAAGGGCCCTTAGGAGGGGTGCTCCCATATTCATGGTCCGGGAAGACCTAAGTAGCAATTTGGGAGAGGACTGTCATCAAGGAAGACCCCTCGAAGAGGCTGTCTGGGCAGAGCCCAGATATTGGTCGCAATATCATTAGAGATTCCCCAGAGAGCCCCACTAACTCACGCCACCCATAATGGGAAAATTATTGTGTAAATTACCTCAGAGCACTAATCAGGGCTTGATTAACGGAACCCTTCATTTTTTTTTGTCAAATCTGTTTATTGGCATTTGTGCTATTGAGCATACAATAGGTACAACATTTGTGTATCACATCTGAACTGATATATCAAACAATTGTACATAGGCGAAGTAACATGTCATTCAGACGCTGCAGCTGTTCATAGAGGTGTCACAAGGTGTGTGTTAAAGAGTATGCTCCTGAATGCTTCCACAACATAGGGGAGACAGGGCTCCCCAGCCCTGTGTACAGAGATGATATTCATATTACAACCGTAGAGAATCAAATCGAATCAAAACAAACAAACAGCGGCATGAGCACAGATATAGCGTGTGTATTGACCCCCTCCCCTCTGCCCCTCCCTGCGTGCGCGCGCCTCCAGTCTCATCCACTCCTGTGCTATGGAGCTGTGCGTCGCACCATACAAGAGGCGCAACTATTAGCCAGGTGTACTGCCCGCGGTGCACCCCCTCGCCCGGTGTGCCTATCTAGTCCTCTGCTACCCCTGCACTCGCAGTTCTATCTACTGGTTGCAGGGCATTAAGCATGTGCTCCGAACGCTCCGCAATGAGTTCCTTGCGAAGCCGCACCACCTCATCCCGTCTTATGGCAGTCCATTCCGCCCGGGCCCATGCCTGTAGGGACAGGGTCCACGCCTGTACGCTGGGCGGGTCACGCGCCTTCCACCTCTTCGTGAGGAGGCGTGTCGCCACCACCATCCCCAGATCCAGGAAGCGGGACGACACCTTATCTGTGGGCGGTCTCTTGAAATGGTGTAGAAGGTATTCAGGGGATGATTTGCCCGGTACATTGCCTGAGTAGCTCGCTAATGTCTCTCCAATAAGTGCCCAGCCCTGGATAGTTCCACAAGATATGGAGAAGATCCGCATCCGTCTCGGCGCATCTGGGGCAGAACGCGTCAGACCTGTGGAAGTATTTGTTAATTAGGTCTGGGGTGAGATAGGCCCTGTGAACAATATAAAGTTGGATTTGGCGAAAGCGCAGGTTTCTGGGGATGCGCACTGGGATCTTAAGGATTTTCTCCCATTCCATGTCGTCAAGTGCTCACCCCAGGTCTCGCTCCCATTTGCCTCGAAGTGGGGCTAAATCCAGTTCCGTGTGTGTCCTCAAGGACGCAGCAAACCATCTAATTAGGCGCCGGCCCCTGCCCATGACGTGGAGGTATTGCATGGTCAGGTGCTGCTTAAGCTCCACCGTTACATCCCCCCACCTAGCCGTCATGTGCTCTATAAGGGAGCGATGCAAAAGGAACCCTCCAGGGGGAACCCCGTCCTCAGCAACCAGTGACGCATAAGGTATCAGTGTTCCATCTCTGTATAAGTCACCCAGCGTCTGGATATCCGCCTCGTGCCAGTGCTCTAGCAGATGGCGTGTGAGGACCCCTCTAGCCCTCCAAAGGCACCGCAGGTGCATAGGGGAGCACCCCCCGCGTGAGAAACATCGCTCTGCTGAAGCATTTGTATGCCACCTCCAGTAGCAGCGGGGCGGGTCGCGCCGTCTCTGCCAGTGGATGGAAAAGTGTATGGAGGCTCGCTCGTGGCGGTGTCCTCCCTCCCCCTGTCCGCTAGCCAGCGAGCAACCCATTGAAGCTGCGCAGCCAGATAGTAGTGCTCGAAACAGGGGGTGGCTAGTCCGCCCCTGTCCGTGGGCAGGAACAGTTTCTTAAGCGCCAGCCGGTGCCGAGACGTGCCCCATATGAAATCGCGCAAGATCGCGTTAAGCTTGACGAAAAAGGAGGCCGGTACAAAAAGGGGGAGATTGGCAAAATAGTACAGAAGGCGGGCGAGCATGACCATTTTGGCAAGGGCCACCTTGCCTGTGGGGGTTAGTGGGAGTGTGGACCAGAAATAGACCTGGGACCTGAGCGCTGCCACCGCTCGCCCCAGGTTCCCATCGAAGAGATTGGCCGGCTGACGGTAGATCTGGATCCCCAGGTACTTAAAGGTGTCTGCGTTCCATTGGACTCTGGTGCCATGAAGGCAGTAGGCGGGGTCGTCTACCCCGCTGCTGAAAGCGTAGAGGCAGTTCACCAGGAGCCCCGAGATCGCGGCAAAGCGACTCAGTAAGTGGGCCAGTTGCTCCGGTATGCGTCCCACATCCCTGACGAACACCAGCAGGTTGTCCGCGTATAGGGAGACCTGATGAGTGGCAGCGCCGAAGGGGATGCCATCACCCAAGGTGTGTCTCATGGCCGCGGATAGGGGCTCCATAGCCAGCGCGAAGAGCAGTGGCAATAGAGGGCACCCCTTTACGGGTGCCCCTACCCACCGCCCCGCCACCGCCTCCGAGACATAGGGCCCCAGTCTCACGTGGACCACCGGATTGCGATATAAGAGGTCAACCATCTGCAGAAAGTCCACGTCCAGCTCATATCTCTCCAGCACTGACGACAGATAACCCCACTCCAGACAGTCAAAAGCCTTCTCTAGGTCTAGCACCAGGCATCCTGCTCTAGGCCATTCCCGCGTCGCCTCAGCCGCCAGCCTAAAATATCTCCTAAGGTTCAGGGATGTGGACCGCGCCGGCACAAAACCATTTTGATCCGAGTGAATTAAGTGAGGGACCACTGGCGCCAGGCGCTCTGCGAGTATTTTGGCAAAGACTTTATAGTCAATGTTAAGCATTGCCAGTGGGCGGTAGGAGCCTAGAGCAGTTTGGTCTCTGCCCGGTTTGGGCAGTGAAACCAGAAATGCCTCTCGCATGGATGGCGGGAACAAACCTGCATCTATCGCTGCGTTGTACAGCTGTAGGAGACGGGGCACTAGGATGTCCCTGTTTGCTTTATAGTATTCAGCTGGCAGGCCGTCCGGCCCAGGGGTTTTCCCGGTCGCCAGTGCCTGTATCACGTCTCCCACTTACTCCAGGGTGAGCGGGTCATTAAGCGCGTCTCTATGTGCTTCAGAGGCAGTGAGCAACGTAACCGAGTCCAAGAACTCTACCATTGCGTGCCTAGGGCCAGTGCCTCGGGCCGTGTACAGCTGCCGGTAATGGTCCGTCAGCGCCTGATGTATTTCACGCTGCGTGTAGACCAGCTCCCCACCCCTCGCGTGGGTGGCACCTATCGGGGTACCACAGCTTTCCTTTTGCACCAGCCAGGCCAGCAGCCGGCCGGCTCTATCCGCCTTGGCATGAGTCCTGGCCGTGTGCACCGCATAATTGTGACATCGCAGCCTTTCCAGAAGAACCGCGTGCTCACCGTGGAGGTCGCTGAGCTTGGATGAGTATCGGCCAGTCCCCTCTCCTTCCCTCTCGTATGTCAAGAGCTCAGCCTCCAAGTGCGCCAGGGAAGCAGACACTGTTTTGCGGATGTTCCAAGTGGCCCCCATACAATGCCCATGAATGGTCACTTTGTGGGCATCCCATTCTGTCCTGGGATCATTCACCGTCCCTGCATTTTCCTCAAAATAGGCTAGGATGGCTGTGCCCAAGGAAGAGCGGAACTCAGCGTCTTCAAGCGCAGCTAGCTGTAGCCGCCACGTGGGTACGGGAGGTCAGTCCGCCCCCCAACTAATTTGGAACCATAGGGGGTTGTGATCAGAGTGTGTCCTGCCCAGGTATTCCGACCTAACCAGGAGTGGGAGCAGCGATTGGGAACCGACTATCCAGTCTAAACGGACATGTAGGTCATGAACTGGCGAGTAGTAGGAATATATTTTATCTGCAGGGTGTTGCACTCGCCATAGATCATGGATCCCCCAGTGCGAGAGCCATTCCTGAAACGCCTGCGCATTTGACGCTAATGCTGCAGCTCGGAGGGGGGAAAGGATCTGTCCATATGTGTGTCTAGAACCATGTTAAAGTCTCCCCCAAGTAAACATGTGAGGCCTGCATAGGGATGAAGGATTTGATTTAGGCTTGCCAAGGAAGGAGGTCTGATCCATGTTAGGTGCGTACACTGACCCCAGCAGGACCTCCTGACCGTTCAACCGCCCCCTCGCTAGAGAGTACCCCCCCTCCGGATCCACCTGTGTGGTTTCGCAAGTAAACGGGACACCGGCCCGTACCCAAATCAGCGTGCCACGCACATGCGCATGCACAGAGAAGGTTGTGCCGTAGATTTGCCCTCTTCAGCGTCTGCGGAGCCGGGTGAGTTCTGTCTGGGTCATGTGTGTCTCCTGAAGGAGTGCAATCCCCACCCTGTGTCGCTGCAGATAGGAGAAGACTGAGTAGCGGCGCGATGGGGTGTGCATACCGCGGATGTTCCAGGTCATTATGTTAGTGCACGCCATATGGTGAGTCGCAGCACTGCCTTCCGAGGCCATGGGGGGCGTTGCAAGCGGGGCCTATGGGCAGCCTCCCGGGGGAGGGAATGGGGGGGAATCAGTGTGCCGCTGCTGGAACATGTAAACTATAACCAACCGTGTAACAGAGTGGGCGAGTTCCCAACGGGGCATACGTCCAAACCAGAAACGGAGCTACTACATAGTGATGTGTTGACTCAGCGCAATGTGTACATGGTGGAGCAGGGAGCCAACAATCGAGCCAAGGTATACCCCTATCGAAGGCCCTTAGACAGCTTAGAGGTGCCTGAATAATGCTAGGATGAAAAACGCGCGGAGCCAATGTGAGCTACCCATAGGGGGACACTGCCCGTGCCGGGCACCTAGCGTCTCCCAACTGCGGGTCTGGGAGCGCTTCTGCATACTCTAGGCTGTACATGCGCTATAGGCAGCGTCTGCAGAGGTGACTAATGACGCATTCTGGCAGCGCACTTCGTAGCATTTTGACAAAGGATATAAGGAACAGAGCATTTAGGAACAGAGTCTGCAGGCCAGCCACCATAGTTCATCATCCAGTCACATAATGTGGTCAGCTGTCTGGGGGGTCACCACGGGCAGGCCCGCATCCTCTGACAGCACAGTGGAGGGGGTGGATGAAGTGCTCATGTCCAAGTCAATTAACGGAACGCTTCATGTGGGTATACAGTACTTCCACCAACCTCTCTTCCATTTGGTACTCATAGGGCACTTCTGCATATTCCATGTGCTTTCCTCTTCTTCAGCGTAGTAGGCCATTCTGATGAAGATTAATTAATCAGTGAGAACCTGGAAGATGTTCGGGGGGAAAACAGCCCCAAAAAGCTGGTGCCCAAAGTTTCTATCGAGACAAGTAGGGGCAGGAAACTGCCCGAGCCAGATAAAATTAAATGTGGAAGGAGTTACCTGACGATATATCTAGGCAAAGCCCTCGTCACGTTTATGCTCCCTGCCGGGCATTCACTGGGGACAGGAGCCAAAAAACTTCTCTCTGCACAGTGCATGAAGCCGAATGGGCGAACAAAGTGCCCAAATCAGCCTTGCACGCAAGTGTGGAGGTAGAAATTGAAAGAGCACTTGTCCTTACTCCTAGTGGCAGGAACTCTTTAAATCTCCACTCCCACGCCACTCTGGCCAACGAAACGAGGGCAAACAACAAGTCCTCTTTTGAGCGGAATGCGCTCTGTTGCCAAATACAAATACCACAAAGCATAAAAGCGAAACAATGCACACAAAGCATAGGCTCTGTAATAAAGAATAAATTGCACTTATCTCAGCAGCAGCAAAGTAAGAAGGTGGACTATGGTCATAAATATATATAGATAGGGAGGCATGACCCCTATGATTGGATGATACATTGGGCTGTTGGGGCTCATGAGATATGTAGTTTAAAGTTTTAAGTGTTTTGATTGGCTGCTGTCATTTTCTCAGTAAAGACAGAGAAACAGAATAATCTAAAGCCTCCAGTCCTGCCATGGAATTTAAAAGTGCCTCGGGCTGTGCCCAGCACTAAGCCTCGCCCTTTCATGGGCCCTGTCCTCTTCTCACACAATAAAAAAGTTCCACAAGTGGGAAGGTCTGCATAGTACTTACTATTCCTGATGAAGTGTGAAGTACTTTGTGGAAATTGCCTCTGCATCAATAGAAGTCAATGGGAAAAATACATTCCCCCAATGTCATTTCAAAATCTCCCATTTTCCTGTTCTAAAATGTTGGCATGTATGTTATTTGTAGTTCTTTGTTAGTTATTGGAATTAGTCTTCTGCTATCAAGAAATTATTTCATGCATTTATTAACTCTGGTTTATTTGAATTAGGTTAATAGAAGCTAGGTTTGCTTATTTTTGTATTAGCATTTTACTGATGCATACAAAAATGATGTGTTAGCTTTTGTTTACAGAAGCTGTGCATTTATTGCCATGGAGAGTGAAGGGAGAGAGGGAGGGAAGAGAGATTCATTGGTACATGTGAGGACAGTGATGCCAAATTACATGTTAGGGAGAGTGAAGTGAAAGAGATTCATAGGTACATGTAAGGAGAGTGATGGCAGATGACTTGCTAGGCAGAGTGATGGGAGAGGGATTCATAGGCACATGCAAGAAGGAGTGACAGAAGAGGATATTCATGTGGAAAATCAGAGGTATTCTTATGCAGGGTGCCAATTTTTACAGGTTGTTTAGAGTTGGCTGGATTGGTTCTCTTTGAAGTGTATGAGGTATTGATTGTGGAATGTGTGAGTTCCTTTGTTATCCTTGGTGGTTTAAGAGCTGATGGAGAGAGCTCATTGATGACAATGCCGTTGGTATTTGCTTTGTACCGTTTTACTACTGTATTTTTATTTTTGTAAGTGAGTTCAAAGTATTGTTTCTGGGGGCTATGTTGAGATAGCCTACTCTTAACCCATGTTCTAATACTTAAGGTGTTACTCATTTGCTCCTATCTTTGGTGTATGGAAGTTCCTAATTTGGCAACTTGTACATATAGGAGCCAGAACCCCTTTCAAACCGCCACGGGGCACGCAGGAGTGATTGGGCCCAAACGTGGGGATTGAGGCTTTTTACTACTGATTTCCCAGGGTTCAGACCTACTATTGATTCTGAGCAAGTGGGTCATGTACCCCATCTGCACTTGATTCCCAGTGTTAGCGTCGTCTGAACAGTCCAAGACTCCCCTGGGATAGCGGGGCTGGGTGGGGGCGGGGCGTTGGATACAGGGTAGAGAACACAAGCTCACAACTCAAAATGAACACCACAGCAGCAATAAATCCTTGTCCAGCCAAATACTCACTTTTATGAAAAAAGAAAAGTATTTTATTTCTATTGCTGCTAACTTAACACAAAGTAGGAATACAATATTCACAAACAATTACACAGCCCCACTGAGGGTGGGGGCTCTAGTGTTTCTTTGGCAGTTCCCTGTCCCACTCTCTACTCGCTGTAGCGATAATTCCCCATTCACTATTGGTGACATCCAGGGTATTTTAGAACACAGAATGAGAGGCAAAAACAGTACAAAGTGTAACAAACAATAACTTAAGCAAAGTACTGAAGGAAGGAAGATGAGTCAGTCACTGTTTGTGATTTTTCCCTTTTTATTCCATTCCTTTTCAGCAAGCGCAGCCAACTCTTTTCACCTAAACACAGGCTTCCTCAAGGCTGCAAACATGCAAAAACATACAACAAACATAAGTGTATTTGAAAACCAAAAACATGACAGTTAGACAAAAAACACAAATATGTTTCACATTATATCATAAGTGTTTCCAACTATTTAAACATTAAGTACATTCAATGTCACAAACAAACATTTAATAACAACAACTAGGAACTTAAGGAAGCCATAATCACAGATACTTACACATACCGACCATCATATTAAAAAATACATCTAAAACCTATTTTTTTTTTAAAGAATCTAAAAACGTATATCTCACATATTATACATCAACAATAAACACACAACTCACATGGTCCAGTAAGGTCGGAAAGGAAAACAACATTTGTATCCACACCAAAACACTAGGGACCATATCTTCAACCACATCACATGGGTAAAAGAGGAAGGAAAAAGACAGACGGATGTGAAAAGCAGGTGCACAACTCACAGCACAACACCCTCATTGGTTACCCCGGCACACACAAAACACAAAAACAGATACTTCTCGTATTAAAGACACAGGAAAACCAATTATGGCATAACACTTCATATACAAAACAATGCACACAAATCCATCATCCAGAAACTCCATGTTTATGGTCAATAGCAAATCCATCCACAAGGTGAGGAAAGCCATAAAATAAAATCAAAAGAAGTCCAACATTGAAGTGAACAGCCAAACAATAGAAAGGGAGCAAGGAAGAGACAGAAGTGAGAGACACCTTAAGTGCCAGTCGCTCAAACAATGCCAGATAGTGCCCCATCACAACATACAATGAGACATCAAACTAGTACTGTGACTTGTGTGGCTGCCTTTCACACTCGTCTGCCTCTTCCCTTCCTCTTTCTTTTATCCACGTGGTTTGGTTGAAGATGTGGTTCCTACTGTTTGGGTGCGGATACAAATGTTTGTTTTCCTTTCACTCTTTCCTGGACTATGTGAGTTGTGTGTTTTTTTTTATTCAGATAGACCGAAAGGGAGTCCAGAATTCATATCTCTTTCTCATCTGATCCGAAGTATCCAACTTAGCAATGCATTTCATTGATTGCAGCCAGCCACACTCCTCTGGGGAAGCAGGAGATACCCACAATTTACATACCTCTCTATGAGCCAAGAGTATAGCATACAATGCTAGCTTTGCACCGTCCTTAGTAACGCTGCATTGCAGATCTAATCTCCCAAATATTATCAGCTCAACACTTACCTTGATCTGCACTTTCAGGATATTAGACAGGCAATTACTCATGACCTCCCAAAAGGACTGGATCTTCGAGCAATGTACAAACATGTGAAGGTCATCTTCATTTGGACTGCCACACTTAGGACACACCACCACTCCTCCTGACCCAAATTTCGACAGCTTTCGTGGAGTCCAGTAGGCCCTGTGCATGGTAAAGAAATGGTTCCGCCTGAAATACGCAGATTTGACTATTTTCAATAAATTCAGGAAGTTAGGAAAGCTGTGAGAAGGAGAGGGAGGAAATAATCAATTTGAAAGCAATTCTGTCAGGAGTTTTAAGGGAAAGAGTCAAGGAGAGGTTGGAAGCTAGCCAGTTGGCACATTACGAATATGGGGAGGGCTGTAGCAAACTACTAGCCTGGAAGGCAAAAAGCGATCAGGTCAGAAATCTGATTAAAGAAATTAGATGTGAAGGGTCAGATGCAGTTCTAAGTGATAGCAGTGGAATAGCTTTAGCTTTTTATAAGTATTTTGGAAAAGTATATAAGGAAGATCTGGTGGTTACGGAGAGGGATGTGCTGACTTGGTTAGACTACATGGAGCCGTTATCAGAAGAAGATATGGGGGCATTGATTAAGGAGATTTCTGTTGAGGAATTGGCGGAGGCTATTAGGGGTGGTAAGAAGGGAAAGGCTCCAGGGCCGGATGGCCTTCCAGTGGAGGTGTATAAAGCATTAACTAGTGAGTTAATACCTTTACTGAGGCAGCTTTTTAATGCTGCTTTTCTGTTTGATTTTGAGCTACCGGAGTCTTGGAAAGAGGCTATTATAACAATAATCTCATACCCTGTCAAGTCATTAAAAAATGTAGAATCGTATCGGCCTATTTCTCTTTTAAATGCCGATTATAAGCTCTGTGCGAAGATGATAGCAGTAAGGTTAAATGTGCTAATGCCCTACTTAGTCCACAAGGATCAGAAGGACTTTATTAAAAGTAGAACTCTGATGGCGCTGACATATTGTCTGATAGGATCTATAAATATGCCCACGGCCTACAATCTTCCCTTGGCAATAATAGCGCTCGATGCTGCTAAGGAGTTTGATCGCGTAAATTGGGTATACCTTCAGACATTGGCATAGTGCCTTAATTTGGGTGCAAACTTTTGTAAAATAATAAAAGCCATATATAAGGCTCCGAATGCTAGAGTGCTAGTTAATGGAGTACGGACACAACCGGCGCAGATTGAGCGGGAAACTAGGCAGGGATGCCCTTTGTCCCTACTTTTGTTCGACCTTTATATTGAACCCTTGGCCAGAAAAATTAGGAGTAGTCAGGGTATATTGCCCTTTGAAATTCATGGCTGGAATAAAAAGATTTGACTCTATGCTGACAATATTTTAATTTTCACAACAAATTTACAACAATCGATGGGGTGTCTGTTGGGTATAACGAATGAGTTAGGAAAAATCTCGGGGTATGGCATCAACAAGCAGAAAACTGAAGTTATGGCTTGGAATATGGAGACAAAGGGGATGGAATATAAAAAAGAAATAAGATATTTGGGGGTCAGGGTTACCCAGTATATTGCAGATCTTACCAAGGTAAACTTTAATAAAGTTAAGAAGGAGAATAGTGTGGCTTTAGGAGGATGGATGCATCTCCCACTCACATTATATGGTCGAGCGAATTTAGTGAAAATTATGGTTTTGCCGAAGATAACTTTTTTGTTTGAAACAATCCCGTTAACTTTTCGGAAAGAGTGGTTCATAAAACTGCAGAGCGAAATCAGTTCATTTATTTGGGCGTCAAAATGACCACAGCTTTCCTGGAAAAAATTAAGAAGGAGGCTGATCAAGGGGGGTTTAGCTCTGCTGGATTAGTTATTTTATTCTTGGGCATTTCTGTTGAAGAATGGAAGGATGTTATTAGATTCCCCGACAAATACAGTGATAGGTAGGATGTTTTAAGAAATGCTGATAGAAGAAGAGGGAGCAGAAATGGGATTTATGTTCAAATTTGCGGATCCGAAGTATTTAAAAAAAAGTCAGATTAAAGGTGTTAAAAGCTATGGCTGAAACATGGTACAGAATTAGAAGAATTCAAAAAATTCTGTACTTAAGTTGGTCAGCCCCGATTTGGGCTGCGCCAGGCTCTCCAATGTGGACGAAGAATTTCTTGGCTCAACCACTTAAAGAGGCAGGTATTTTAAGGTGGAAGCAGCTGTTTCCAGATGGTCACCTAGTTTCGTGGGCCTGGTGTGAGCAGGAGTTGGGTTCAAGATTCTCAAGATTTAAATACCTGCAGATCCAGAGTTGGTACATGGCGTAGGGTGAAGAAATAGGTGGTTTAAATGAACTTGAGGAAAAGCTTCTGTCCAGTGCCGTGTTTAAGAAAGAAATTGCACTTTGGTACTGGCTGCTGCTTGAGACGGAGGAGGGTGCTGTCACGTTACTGGAAGATTTGTGAGAAAGATGCTTGCAAGAGACTGGGCTGGAAGACCAATGGCAAGTATCTATGTCTATGCTTCACAAAGTTTTGTGTTTACTGTTGACGTATAATATGTTGGTTAATCTTTTTTTAAATGCTTTTTATTACAATAGGTTTTAGATGTATTTTATAACACTATTGCAAGTATGTATAAGTGTCTGGGATTATGGGTTCCTTAAGTCCCTACTTGTTTTTCTTAAATATTTGTATGTGACTTAATGTTTGTATAGTTGTAAACACTTGTGACATAATGTGGGACATATTTGTGTTTCTTTTCTAACTCTCATGTTTTTTGTTTTCAGATACACTTATGTTTGTGATATGTTTTTGCATGTGGGCAGCCCAGAGGAAGCCTATGTTTAGGCGCTTGCAGAAAAGGAATGAATAAAAACGAAAAAAGTGACTGGCTCATCTTGCTTCCTTCAGTACTGTGCTTGAGTTGTTGTTTGTTACACTTTGCACTGTTTTTGCCTCTCATTCGATGTTCTAAAGTGTCTAATACATGGCCAATTGGTAGCTGGTCATTTTTAGGTCTCAGCTAGCGTGGTTGCGCACAAGCGCAGCTCGCTCGGCGAGATTTTATGTTTTTAGGTCTGTTTCAGTAAAGGGCTTTAAGCCCCACCCCTCTTTTCCATTGGCTGGCGTCGCCGTTTATGCTAAAGGGTGGCCAGCCATTGGAAATGAGCTTTTCATGACGTAGACTTTTCTCTTTTTCAGATGGACCACTTGGACGGGCTCGCCTGATTTCAGTTTGTCGCAAACGATTTCTTATCTTTATGGGGCCATGTGTTTACACACATGGCCCCATAAAGACAAGAGATTGTTTGCAACAAACGGAAAGCGCAGTCCTCTTTCACTTTCGGGACGCGCATGCCTGCCCGTCTCACTGTTTATCTCGTGTGGCGTCGTAACGTTCTCAGGACCAAGTGTTCACCGTCGCGGTGAGTTTTGGGGATGGCCCTTGTTTAGACGTTATCAACCAAAGAAATTGATTCAAAAATTAATCTTATATTGTGAAAGGCAGCGAGTCTTTTAAGACTCTCAATGCTGCCCGGTGCAGGGTTTCACCTCTAATTCACTTTGGGTTCGCTATCAAAATAATGAGGCAAGCGCTGGATACTGGAAGACAAGAAAAGGTGTATTTCTCATGAGGAGATCACGTCAACTGCAGACACCGGGATATCTGAGGAAGGTGTTCTGCTGATAACTCCTTTGGCTCTTCCTTTTATACAGGTTTTACACAATGCATTTGGTTCATCAACATGGTTACACAAGCTTGGAGTCCCCGCCCCGGGCAGTTTGCCACACAAGCCCAACAGTAATTCTCTTCCCACCCAGGTCAAACAGACAATCTTATCTTGCAGCTGGACCCTGCTTCAGGTTCTAAAACTTGTGAGACCGGCCAGATCTAAGAGTCCGTTCTGTTGATAAAAACAGGTCCCATTGTTGGTAAAAACAAGTCTTGCTGTTTGCAGTGCAATAAATCATGTTTGCAAGGGTCTTTTTGGTATTTGGAACCTGTTTGTGTAACTAGTTGCAGTGAGAGGTAGAGTGTCCAAGGGTTTGCTTGTAAACAGAGATGAGAGGAAAAACGAGTTTGTGGCAGCATGTGGCGCTGAGGTTTGTCGTGACAATAGAGTTTATAGCCCCCAGCACACATACCAGGTCGGTCAAAGGGATGCTAGTAAGGGCAGGGTGAAACAAAGGTGACAACAGAGTACAAAATAGTTGCAATCGATTAAAATGACTGCAGCTTATGTGCACATAGAAATTTTCACCAGACAAGATGGTGCAGGTAATGTTCACGATTGTCATTTCGCTTTTAACAATATCACTGTGCCCCTACTTCCAAATGAATCCTCACTGTTCCTCACTATAAAAACCGGTATTCTGCACATACCTCTTGGGCGGAGCCTGCTTCACTCCTTTCCAGTTTTTAACCTGGTTATTAATATTGCGGCAACACCCTTCATAAATTGGGTCTGAAAACCAAAAAAACTGGATGTTCTTGTTACCCTGTGTCACAAGCAATACTGTATACCTATTCGGGTCCAAAGAAGGTTCTATACCATCTATCCTTCCTAAATGCTAAGGGACATGGCATACTCACCCGTCAGCGCAGCCCTGAGTCTTGTATTTTCGCTTGTATGTGCGGTTAACAACTCACCAGGTCTGAGGTTCTATTTTATGTACCCTAGCTGTAAGCCACGTGTTTGTAATTCTTCTATCCTTCATCGTTTACTGTCGAATTGCTGATTGAAAAACCCCTCCGCTTCCATTTCTGGTTATCAAAAATAAAAATTGAAGCAGGGTATAGGTTTCCTTCTATGCGCTGGTTCCCAAAGGCTTGTCGCCATCTTGGAGTATGTCGAAGTTCTTTGCCTACTCTATCTTATTCTAAAAACATAATCTAATTCCTGATTTATGATTTCTTTACTTATGGCGGAATTCTGTTAACTCGGGAGTGTCTATTGTTGAGAACAATGCACAGGTTATTCAATTGCACTAACCTGCTTCCTCCTTTACCAATGCTAGTGTAAACACTCATATGTGTTGTAGCGGGGTGGGTGACACAGGGGAAGGAAGTGAATCGGAATGCTGGAAAAGTGCTTTTAACGAAGGCTTTATTTTTAGGTAGGCTTTCTTTCGCCTGCTGGATTGTCTTATACGGGCAAATTCGTCGGTGTCCGTCCTGACACCTTTGGGGAACACGGATATGTCCAGGGTGGCTCTGCGACGTGCAGGTGTTGTGGCCTCCAGAACGTCGGGGTAGTCGTCGACCTCCAGCCGTAGTCCGGGAGTCAGGAAGGCGCCACCGGAAAATGAAGGGAGAAAAAAGAGGATTCAGGTGGAGTGTTTGATTCACACTCGAGAAGGGAGAGGGAGTGAGGATTTCCGTGCGACAGTGCTATATACAGGTCGAGGTGACGGAGTGCCCGTGAGGAAGGGGTGCAGGGAGACGTATTGCGGATACAGTGAGCGGTTCACCCGCTCCAACCCGCCCAGCCCGCTACCTTGCCCCGTACCTTTGTCAGCCACGCCCCTCCAGTGGGTGCGTGGCAGGGCGATACGTGAAAACGTTGGCCTCCTGGCTTGTCGTCAGCGGGGGTCTCGTCTCTTCTCCAACCCGTCTCCGGCTGTCTCCCGGGTTCCTCCTTCTTTTGTCGTGACGTGCTCCTCCCTGGGCGGAGACTCCGCAGTGTAGCTGTCGGCATTAAAGGTACAGAGTCCCGGCACAGTCTCTTCACCCCATGGGTATGCAAACTCCGGGTTGGCCCACTCCTCTTCAGGCACCGTGGCGTGTGGCTGGAGGGGGTGAGAAAAGGGCAACATAGGTACCGCAGTCCACCAGTCAGGCGTTGGCCTTCCCTTGTCCATGTCATCATCACAGGGACGACCCGCCCCGTCACATACCTCCCCCCCTGGCATCTCCCGTTCGGGGAGGGGAAAGGCACGGGAGAGGTAGTCCGCGTTGCCATGCTCAGTGCCCTTCTTGTGCAGTACCTGAAAGGAATAGGGCTGAAGGGATAGGAACCAGCGTAGCACCCTGGCGTTCGTGGCTCTATTGCTATGCATCCATCTCAAGGGGGCATGATCAGTCAGTAAGACGAATGGTTTCCCCTCTAGATAGTATCTTAGCTTTTCGATGGCCCACTTTATGGCTAAACACTCACGTTCGACTGTGGAATAGCGGCACTCCCTGGGGAACAGCTTCCGGCTAACATAGAGTATGGGATGTTCCACTCCGTCCACCCCTTTTTGGGAGAGTACCGCTCCTAGGCCGATGCTCGAGGCGTCTGTAGCCAGGATGAAGGTTTTGTTGAAGTCTGGTGATTCCAAAACCGGGGCCCCTGTTATGATTTGCTTCAGCTTCACAAACGCCTCTTGTGCCTCTTGGGACGGGGACAAGAGTTCCTTCGGTTTCACGCTTTTCCTCAACAGGTCCGTGAGTGGCGCAGCGACGGCAGCAAAGTTGGGAATAAAACGTCGGTAATAACCGATTAAGCCTAGGAAGGCCCTTACCTCTCTTTTGTCCTTTGGGAATGGGGTTAGCTTGATGGCCTTGATCTTTTCGGATTGAGGGGCTATGGTTCCCTTGCCCAGGACATATCCCAGGTAGTTGGCTCTGGTGAAAGCGATTCGTGATTTCTTCGAGTTGACGTGTAAGCTCGCGGTCTGCAGTGCGGACAGGATGGTGTATACATGTAGCAAGTGATCCTCCCACGTTCTACTAAAGATCACGATATCGTCTAAGTATGCTGAGCTAAAGGAACCATACGGCTGCAGAACCCGGTTCATAAGCCGCTGAAAAGTGGCAGGGGCTCCGTGCAATCCAAACGGTAGGACCGTAAACTCAAACAGGCCGTCCTCTGTGCTGAAGGCCGTCTTCTTCCGATCGGCTTCACGCAAGGGTACCTGCCAGTAGCCCTTGGTGAGATCCAAGGTGGTGATGAAGGTGGCGTCGCCCAGTTTTTCGACCAACTCGTCGACCCTCGGTATGGGGTAGGCGTCGAAGGAAGAGATGGAGTTCAGGGCACGAAAGTCCATACAAAATCTTTTTGACCCGTCTGGCTTCGGGACCATTACGATCGGGGACGACCATTCGCTTCTCGACGGTCGTATTACCCCTAAGTCTAACATGTCTTGGACTTCTTTTCTGACGTCCTTTCGTCGGGCTGCGGGGATCCGGTAGGGTCTTTGCTTCACCGTCTTGCCGGGTATGGTGTCTATACAATGTTCCACCAAGTCGGTTTTTCCGGGAAGGTCAGAGAAGATGGATGACAAAGGATGAAGTACCCTATCGAGGTCCGCTTTTCGTTCCTCCGTCAACTCCGGGTTGACCACCAGGTCCTGCAGGGAGGAAAGGCTTTCGGGTCTTTCTGGGAGAGTCAAAGAGTTGGTCCTTGGTATGGGTCCGATCCATTTTTTTTAGCAGGTTGATGTGGTAGCTCTGTCTTTTTGTCGGGGAGAGTTTCAGTCTGTAAGTGGTGGCGCCTATGGTGTCCACCACCTCATATGGCCCCATCCACTCTTTCTTTTGAGCCAGGGTGGGTAGAAGAACAAGAGCCCAGTCTCCGATCTTGAGAGACCTCAATTTAGTACCACGGTCGTACGCCTGTTTTTGTCTTCCTTGTTGTTTTTCCAAGTTCGTTTCTGCCAAGTCTCTCAGCTTCCCTAGTCTGGCTTTTAGCTGTGTTGTGTAGTCCAGGAGGGATCTCTGGTCGTCGGCCTCCTGTGATTCCCATGCTTCTTTCGTGATGTCTAACAGGGACCTGGGTACCCTTCCGTACACCAATTCGAACGCAGAACACCCGAGACTGGTTTGTTTTTGCGCTCTTAACACATAGAGCGCTAGGGGAAGCAACCGATCCCATGCGGGGCCTTCGGTGGTCAACATTTTCTTCAGGGCTGCTTTCAGGGATTGGTTGTAGCGCTCCACCAGACCATCGGTCTGTGGGTGGTAAACCGATGTCTTCAGGTGTTGTATGTCGAGAGTTTTGCAGACCTCCTTCATCAGGCGAGAAGTGAACGGAGTCCCTTGGTCGGTCAGGATTTCTTTTGGGAATCCGACCCGGGAAAAGAGTTCGATCAGTCTTTCAGAGACATTGGCTGTTGTTGGGGCTCGAAGGGGAAACGCTTCGATGAAGCGGGTGGCGTAATCCACAAGGACCAGCGCATACAGGTGTCCCCTCGGGGTTTTTGGTAGGGGTCCTATCAGGTCCATTCCCACCCTCTCAAAGGGCACCCCGACAATGGGCATGGGCTGTAGCGGCGCCGAGGGAGGGCGGTGTGTGTTCTTTCTCTGGCAGACGTCACACTTCTTGCAGTACTCCTCCACGTCCCTATAGATACCAGGCCAAAAGAAATGGCGAATGATGGAGTCCGTGGTTTTTTCTTTACCGGAGTGACCTGCCGTTAAGTGTGCATGGGCGAAGAACATGACCTGTTCTCTGAAGGATGTAGGGACAAGAAGTTGGGGCACGCTTCCCGCCTTTGGTTCTCGATACAGTAGGTTCTTGTGAATCACGAACCTAGGAAACGGTGGGTCCTCGTTCTCGTGTGCGGAGTGAGCAGCCTCCCAGGCGTTGTACAACGACCTGTCTTCTGTCTGGGCGTATTTGAAGTTGCGGTCCATGATCCACGGGTCAGATGTTATCAGAGCAGGCTGGGGGTTATCAGCGGTCCCTGCCCTGACGGACAACTCCTTTCGGAACAAAGCGAGAAACTCGGGGTTATCGACCCCCAATATGACGTCCTCTGGGAGAGTATCTACCACCCCTACTCTTACTACACAAGCGGGTTTGTCTGTAGGGCGGATCGTGGCCTGGGCAAGGGGGTAGGGCTTTACATCTCCATGGACGCAACGTATGTGCACCCTTGTTTTAGGGACATATTGATTAGGGTTTACCAGGCGGGTTTGGACCACGGACTGCCTACACCCAGAGTCTAATAAGGCTCTTACCATGTAGTCATTTAGTCGTATACTCACGTAGAAGGAGGGCCCCATCTCGGCGGAGTACAGAACGGTTCTCGGGAGATAGCCCACTTCCATCGGTTCCTCCGCTGGGTGCTTCCTGGGACAGAGGCGGGCGATGTGGCCCCATTCACCGCACTCGAAACACTGCGGTCCTCGAGCCATCGGAGCTTCAGTTCTCCATAGTTTGAGTTTGTGGTGCTCTACCAGGACGAAAGGGGTTTCTGTTCTCCATGGTTTGGGTTTGTGGTGTTCCACAGGGACGAACGGTTTCCTATCAGGTTTGCTTTGTGGTACCGGCTTCTCAGTCTTCAGGGGTGTTGACTGTTTGTGGGGCCTCTCATGTTCCCAACCCAACCCACGGGGTTGCGCTCTGGCGTAGTTGGCAGCCATCTCTATGGCTTGTTCTATGGTCAGTCCCGAATGCTGTCTTAACCACCGCTGGGACCCATAGGGGAGAGCCTCCATGAACTGTTCGAGATATATTCGAGCAAGGATCTCTTCCTTGGTACTGGACTCCGATTGCAGCCACTTGTCCGCCATCATTTTGAGCCGGAAGAACAGGGTCTTTGGGTTCTCCCCTGGCGTTCCTTTCTCCCTTCGGAAGCGAACCCTGTACGCTTCGGGGTCCAACCCCAAATGGTCCAGTATGATAGCCTTGACATGGGGATAGGGGGCGTTTCCTGCCGGGTTAGCCACCTGGTACGCGAACTGAGCCTCACCGGTCAACAGGGGGGCGAGGAAACAAGGCCACTTCTCTTCGGGCCACCCTAGGGCTCTCGCCGCCCTTTCAAAGTTAATCAGGAAGGCGTCGGGATCGTCCCCTGGAACATATTTTTGCAGAGCTATGCCTGAGGGGTGCAGCGTATGTCCACGGGGTTCCATCTGCACGACCCCGGCTGTTGGCGGTCCCGCTCTCTGGATGCTGTCTAGTTGGGCCATGACTGTGTTTTTAAACAGGTTTCTATCGGCCTGAGCTGCGTTCCATTGCCTTTCCACAGCCCACTCTAGCTTCTCCTGCCCCTTTATCAGGTGTTGGATAACGGCGTCCATCTTGGGATCACAGACGGACTGTGGTGGAGATCCAACTTCTGACACCACTTGTAGCGGGGTGGGTGACACAGGGGAAGGAAGTGAGTCGGAATGCTGGAAAAGTGCTTTTAACGAAGGCTTTATTTTTAGGTAGGCTTTCTTTCGCCTGCTGGATTGTCTTATACGGGCAAATTCGTCGGTGTCCGTCCTGACACCTTTGGGGAACACGGATATGTCCAGGGTGGCTCTGCGACGTGCAGGTGTTGTGGCCTCCAGAACGTCGGGGTAGTCGTCGACCTCCAGCCGTAGTCCGGGAGTCAGGAAGGCGCCACCGGAAAATGAAGGGAGAAAAAAGAGGATTCAGGTGGAGTGTTTGATTCACACTCGAGAAGGGAGAGGGAGTGAGGATTTCCGTGCGACAGTGCTATATACAGGTCGAGGTGACGGAGTGCCCGTGAGGAAGGGGTGCAGGGAGACGTATTGCGGATACAGTGAGCGGTTCACCCGCTCCAACCCGCCCAGCCCGCTACCTTGCCCCGTACCTTTGTCAGCCACGCCCCTCCAGTGGGTGCGTGGCAGGGCGATACGTGAAAACGTTGGCCTCCTGGCTTGTCGTCAGCGGGGGTCTCGTCTCTTCTCCAACCCGTCTCCGGCTGTCTCCCGGGTTCCTCCTTCTTTTGTCGTGACGTGCTCCTCCCTGGGCGGAGACTCCGCAGTGTAGCTGTCGGCATTAAAGGTACAGAGTCCCGGCACAGTCTCTTCACCCCATGGGTATGCAAACTCCGGGTTGGCCCACTCCTCTTCAGGCACCGTGGCGTGTGGCTGGAGGGGGTGAGAAAAGGGCAACATAGGTACCGCAGTCCACCAGTCAGGCGTTGGCCTTCCCTTGTCCATGTCATCGTCACAGGGACGACCCGCCCCGTCACATGTGTATAATCATATAGGGAACTTATCAGTGTCTCTAGGTGGTGTATATTATATGCTGCATGGTGAGCCACAGTGCACATGGCACACCACTGACATTTGTGTGTGACATTCCACAAGAGGCAGCTGCACATTATAGACAAGCATTTGCAATGCAATAGGTCTCGCATTTGCGAGAGTTTAAGCTATTGACATTGTAAACGACAATGCCTTTTATTTATGTTTTAAAAACCAACACGTAAATAAAAGGCATTGTCATTTACAATGCCAACAGCTCAAACTCTCGCAAATGCGAGACGTACTGCATTGCAAATGCTTGTTTAGGGGGGCAACCTGGTTTGATAAATTGGTGATTACTTCAGATGGTGGGTGCAGTGATAGATCTCCTGGCTGCCAATATTTGTTTCAACATCCAGGGTATACCTCACTAGCAGACTGAGTCTCAAGAGTCCCTATTTATTCACATTGTATGTTATTACAATGTAATAAACATTTCCGGACTGACGCTGCTGTTTTATTTTACCGCTTCTGTTGCCGGATCACTGGCTGTGGATCATCTGGTGTCGCTGTTTGCTGAGCTCTCCACGTATGAGGCCGAAGTGAGTGGCGCTGCTCTACTATTCCGACCTTTGATCCATGGCCTGAGGTTTGCGCTTCCAGCGTTCCACTCTACTGCTGTTGCAGGCTTCTCAGGCGGTGCTGTGATCTCCTGGCCTGGGTGCACCACTTGTCTTGTTTGGCCCAGCTTGCTCCTTTTGCTGCTCCGGCTCCACCAGCCTGGTAGTACTGGTGCTCTCTGCATTGTTGCTCCAGTTCCGTGTATCCAGCTTAGCCGCTGCTTCACTGCAGGCACAGACTGGCTATTTGCAGTGCATTTGCATCAGGTCCACTGTGCTTTACTACGGACCGGTTTTTGCTGCGTTTTGTGGTGCCTTGTCATGATGAAGTATTTTTACTACTCCTCTAGGTTTCTGAGTTTGACCCCCTTACCTGGATCTGCCCCTAGCTCTCTCTTTTTTTTAAAGACTTGGTGGGCGCCATTTCAGGATCCCTCCCAGCCGGAAAGCCTGTCATTAAGATGGTGGTCCTATCAAACTCGAAATCGTAGAAGGACTAATCTCTAGCAGTCCCTGTGTAAAAGAAACTGGAAAAGGACTTTTTTTAATTTAATTTAATTTCTGCCCGTGTCCACTTTTTGTATGATCTGCACTTTTTCGTCCCCTTTCTTGTTCCTTCTCTTTCCCTATCCACCCCAGCCACTCACCCACTTCATCTCCTTGCTTAGTCTGGCACCTGGCTAATCTAATATTTCCTCATCCTATCTTCCTAGCTCCCCTAGGATCACACCTCCCCTATTCTCCCGTTATCTTTCTGGCACCACCTGGACATTCTACTTGCGCTCTTCCTT
The DNA here is from genome assembly GCF_964261635.1 of Lissotriton helveticus. Taxonomy (NCBI): domain Eukaryota; kingdom Metazoa; phylum Chordata; class Amphibia; order Caudata; family Salamandridae; genus Lissotriton; species Lissotriton helveticus. The sequence goes on along the minus strand of NC_136070.1, from coordinate 63,682,611 downwards.
GAGTTAACTCCTCTACTAGGGCACTTCACTCATGAGTATCTTAGCTGTGACCCTTATTTCCTCCTTACTCTAGCTTCCTCGTGTTCACTATGGACACTAATCTTTGTAGAGCCAACCCTTCTCACTTGGAGCCTTCAGCCTTCAATGCCTACAAAATCATATATTCACCCAACTTGTCTTAGAACTCATGTAAAAACTTTAAACATAGACTCCTTAAATCCCTACCAGAAACTCATATCTTTGATCCTTTCTTCTGCATAAAAAGAGGCGCCTTATTCTGTGATTTTATCTTCTATACAAAAAAACGCACCAAGTAGAGGAACGCTCTATACTCCTTACTCACAATCACCACATCCCAAACATCTCCTCATGGCTTAAGAGTCACGGTTGCCCACTCACCTATTTATAAGTTTGAAGCTAGTATCTCACTTTACAATAAAGGAACTCTCCTTAAATTGTTTGAATATTTTTCCCCCACCATCAAAAATTTGGTGAAGAATACTAAATCTACCCCCTTCCGAAATCATCCTACCTACACCCTCAGCTGATCCCATGGCCCTTCACCCTACCTTGATTCCCAACCAAGATGGCTTTGTTGACTCTTCCCTCTCCAGCCCTCCTACCTCCAATGATATCTTCAAACTCAATACTAACCCATCATCACCATCTACCGAGCCAGAGCAGCTCCCCTTCTTGGCCAAACCAGTCCTCACACTCACTGCTCCCACAGAGGAGCCAGCCCTGAGCTACACACCTCCAATATTCTCACAATTACCCCTGTCCTATTACAACACTATTGATAATTCTGTCAACGTGTCCCAAAACCCCATCACAGACTCACTGTCCTCACAACCTGTTACGGAACCTCTTACCATGGCCAACAGTCTGGCCCCTCACACTTCTGAATCCTCATGTAGCCACTTACTGTGCCCTCCTCTATTGCCCATCAAAACTTGCTTCACTTACGACCCTTCCAAGCCCCAACTAGATCTCACTTCTAACTCCTCACTTGTCTCTAAGCTGAATGAGATCACCCTGGCCATCCAACAACTCAAGTCTGATGTTAAAAGCATTCTACCCCTCACCTCTAATTTGGCAAAAAAGGGGCATCTGCAGAACTGGGCCAGGCTGGGGATAATGGTTGCTAAACGCAATATTGCTCAAAAACGGGGGGCGACGGAGGTGCCATCTCTGGCCGCCTGGTGCAAGGACATGGACACGGCTATGGTGGCTGAAAGGACAGTGTTTATTAGTCTTGGCTGCCCCCGGAAATGGAGTAAGGTGTGGGGAGCGTGGAACAAATCTAGGGGGAGACATTTGTGAACCGTAGCCGGAACAAAATGAGGACAGTTCGGAGGAGGAACATTAAAGATAGTAACATGGGCTATATGGGAGGATTGATTGTAGACGATGATGATCTACACGAGAATTTGTACATATTTTCTACATTACTGATATGGGAATGTGGAATGATGTGTTACAATATGATTGTATTTCACCTGAAGATTTTTGGCTACGCTGATATTGAAAATAATAAAAAATAAATAAATTAAAAAAAGGGGCGTCTAAGCAATTCTTTCGATATGAACAACCACAACCACGCCTTTCCCATATACCACTGCTATAGGCCTCCTTCTCACCTTCCTCCCTCTATGCTCTCTCTAAATCTGAATCCCCCTGACCCCAAATGGAAAATCTTACCCCTTCCCAATGAACCTACTCATCCTATTAGATTCATCCCCTGACTGACAAGGATATCCTCCTGCTTCTATGCTTCTACAACCCAACCTTCGCTGACAAGACACCCATCACTGTCATATTGAGGCAATTCAAGCCAACCCGCACAGAGAACCCAGGGCTAACCCTTGAGCCTTAAATAAAAATGACCTCACACTAGTCCCCACTTTTCACAAGTCTCCTGCCAACGCCATCTCGAAGCTCAAATGCATCCTTCTCAATTGTAGATCTGCTGTAAAACACGCAGCAGATATTGCTGCCCGCATTCTTTACCATGAGCCTGATCTCCTAATGTTGACCGAAACCTGGTTAAATGTCTCTTCTGTTCCAATCCTTGACCTTCTTGTCCCACCTAGCTATGACATTATTATGTTAGACAGATCCTGTGGGCAAGGACGAGGTATTATCTGCATCTACCGTAACAGTCTAGTGGTTAAACAACTTAATTCTGCTGCTCTCCCTGCATGTGAATACCTATGCATCAATGTCGCCTGCAATACCAGACAAGTCTGCAATTTTACCTGTTCTATCATGCCCCCCAGAGACAACCTTTCCGACATCGAACAGATTATGGAAATTATCTCATCCAACGCTGATCATCACGGCACTCTGACCTTTCTGTAGATAGACTCAAATCTATCCTTAGTGACTTTGATCTAACCCAGATATGTGACAGCCCCACGCACATCAAAGGAGGTACCCTAGACCTAATCATTGGCAATCCGAATACTGTTCAGTTGGATTCTATAGTCCCTTGTGACTGGTCAGACCACCACTGCATCACCTTCCTCATCTCTGAATCTGTTGGTATGAGCAAAACTCAACCAAGAAAAACCAAACATTGGCAGAGAAAATTACAAAACATTAACCTTGATGCCTTGACAACAATCAGTAATAACATATTACCCCCACCAAAGGCAATGACTGACATCCACAATCTCACTGAACACTACAATGGGTCCATGACAAACATTCTGGACATGATCGCCCCCTTACAATTTAAAAAGTATACCTTCGAAAGTCTCCAAACCATGGTACAATGGCAGTCTTAACGCTGAGAGAAGAAACCTAAGACTAGTAGAAAGATTGTGGAGATCCTCGCCGTCCCTTCACCTTCTCACACATCTGAGATCACTAAGGAAAATTTATAATAAAAGCATAAGAATCTGCAAAGCACATTTTTTCACAAGTCAACTGAACCAAGCTAAAAACCAACCAAACAAAACTTTGAGATTGCTAAATCTCAATCGAACGGCATACTCAACCCCCTCCCCCCCCAATCGGATCACTCCTGTTGCTGAATTGTAAAGATTTCTCCACTTTCTTCATCAGAAAGACAACGGAGCTTGATTTGCAGACTGCTTTGGACGTCAAGTCAATATTACGCATCCCCACAATCTTTGACACTATCGATCATTTCAGGTTCTACCCCTAAGAACAATGCATCCTGGAGCACTTTCGATACCTTGAAAGATAATACCATTCTCAAAACGCTCACAGCATTGAAATCTTCCAACCACTTCAATGACCCTCTGCCATCAAATTTCTTCAAGGAGATCAGACTATCCCTACTCCCACTTTGGGCTAAGATAGTCAATGCCTCACTGACTCAAGGCTATATCCCAGACTGTCTTCAAGCAGGTCAGGTTACCCCCATTCCTTTTTTATTTTTTAGTTTTATATAGCGCAAACTAGACCCGAGACATTGTGTATTTTATTACAGAAGGACACATACATTTTTGTTAGGCACAGGGAGATCAAGTGATTTGCCAGAATCACAGGATGTTGAGTGTTGTTGCCGAGACTCGAACCCTGTTCCCCAGCTTCGAGGTCGACCGCTCTGGCCGTAAGGCCAAGCCGACCTAAGCAACTTCCTCCCAATTTCCAACATTCCGATCTTGGACAAGCTCATTGAGAAATGTGTCCACGTTCAGCTTTGCAATCACATTGAACGCTTCCAACTTCTAGACCAATTCCAATCTGGCTTCTGTCACGGTTATAGTACGGAATCAGCTATCACCCATATTCTCGATGATGGGCTCAAAATGCTGGATCAGAACGATTCCTGCCTTCTGATCCTCCTCGACCTATTGTCAGCCTTCAATATAGTCAAACATGATTGCTTACTTGACCTACTGGAGCATAGGATGGAGCTTTCAGGACCTGTCCTAAATTGGTTTGCATCTTTTCTCCACAATAGAACTCAAAGATTCAAGGTCAATCAATCCCTCTCTAACCCTTCTTCAGTCAACCTTAAGGTTCCTCAAGGGTCCACACTCTCTCCAACTCTCTGCAACTTGTTCATGGACCTTTCACTGAAATCTTTAAACTATCCAATGTTCATTATCACATGTATGCCGATGATACCCAACTGTACCTGGAAGTCTCCTCCCCTGACGATATCAGTTCCCTCAACATCGCCCTACCGAAAGCTCAAAACTGGTTGACTTTAAATCATCTCAAACTCAATGCTCTGAAAACGGAATTCCTTTTAATCACCCCACCAAATCATTCATCTGTCATCAGTGAGTGAATGAATCAGCTAACAGCTCTTAACTACATAGCACACATCATTGACTCCACAAGTTCTTGGGGCATAATGCTCGACAAGAGCCTGAGCATGCAAAAACATATTACTGCCCTCACCAAGGGAGCTAACTTCCAAATGAGCATCCCCAGGAAAATTAAACCTTTTCTTCCCACCAATGACTTCAAATCTGCGGTGCAATCTCTGGTGATCTCCAAGTTGGACTATGGAAGTACAACCCTCTCTGGCCTCCCGAGATCGAAGATAGCTCCACTCAGGGCCGGTCTTAATTCGGGTACTAGACTCATCACAGGCTCAATAAGATACCACCATATTACACCGGAGCTGAAATCCCTAATTTGGCTCCCTTATGAAGCAAGGATACAACAAAAAATTGCTTGCACGGATAACAAAGCATTACATTACAAAACCTTACTCTACCTTGCACAAAAAACGTACCCTATCTGATGGCTCCAGATCCTCTAGAAGCACCAGCACCCTTCTGCTGAAACATCAGAAATTCCTGAAAACTAAAACTTATGAAAGAGCTAACTATAACTCGTGCCCCCGCAATGCATTGCTTATGGCCTCACATATTACATCACTCATGACATGGTCAGTGACATCACTGATGACATCTCAAATGACATCACTGAGGACATCATCCACAGAATCACTGACACGCCCACTCACACCCCATAGAACTTTTCATATACCCACTCCCACACAACCATTCACAGACCCATACCAGTACTTACACACCCACTCATTGATTTGTACATCCACACACACATCCACTCACTTACCCATACAGCCACTCATACACCCAGCTACTCACTCACTAATAGAGCCACTTGCATATCCACTCATACACTGAGTCACACACTAGGGGGCATATTTACAAGGAGATAACGCCACTAGAACGTCACTTTTCCAACGTTGTGGTGGCGTTGTCCTTGCCTTATTTACAAGGCAGCATTAAGCCACTTAACGTGGCTTAACTGCGCTTTGTAAATAATGCCCTTATTCATGCAGCATTTAGCAGGAAAGGGGCATGCAATAGGTGTTGCAGTGGGCATTCCGCCGCAACACCATTGCTATTTTGACACTGCCCCCTATTTACAAGGTATGGGGAAGTGCCAAAAATACCGCCAGGGAACACCTGATCTTAAGCAGGTGATAAGAGGAGAGATATTTTATTACTCCTCATATATTGTTTTTACCATGTGTGCGGGATTCTGCAGCACACAAAGAAACAACAACTTGCCTGCAAATATTGTTTATGTTCTGATTGCTCCTGCACATAAACAATCGCCCCTGCAGTGCAGACACCCTTGCAACATGGCACAAGGAGGCCTGCTGCCCGTGCTAGGCAGCTTTTTTTAGTGCTAGGGGAAATGCAGGGGTGCACTGTATTTTGTAAATATGGTACATCCCTGTGTTTTCAAACAGTTGGAACGCAGCGTTACCAATTTTGGCATAAGACCGCACTCCACCAGTTTCTTGTAAATATGCTGAGTCAATCACCCATAGAGCTAGTCACACACCTACCCATTCACCCATATAGTCAGTTACACAGCCACTTACTCACCCATAGTCACTCATATACCCCATCACTCACCTATACTGCCTTTCACATACCCACTCACCCATATACCACTGACACACCCACACAGCCATAGGCACTCACTAACCCATACAGCACCTCACACACACACTCACTAACCCATGCAGCCACTGACTCAGTCAGTCACACATCCCCTTACCCACCCACACAGACAACCAATCACACCCATACAGCTACTCACATAGCCACTCACACACCCATACAGCCACGTAGACACCAACTGACAGACTGATAGACATTCACACAACCAATCACTCACCCATACATTTACTGATACACCTAATCACTCACTTATACAGTCAGTCAGACCCACTGAATCATCCATATGGGTAGTCATACACCCACTGATTTGCGAGTACACCTTGGTATATATATTTAAAACGCAAACCTTTTAAAAGACTTATATTCACTGGATGATGTCATCAGTGGTCATTTTCAGATGTTATCAGTTGTAATTTGGGATGTCATCAGTGATGTCACTAACCATGTCCTGAGTGATGTAATATGGGAGGTCACACGCAGTGCATTGCAGGGGTGCAAGTTATAGTTAGCTCAGCTAACTATAACTACTGAACTTCACTGGTTTTGTACAAGTGAAACCTGAGCCTAACTAGAACGTCCCTGTAACCGCTTGGGAGCTACTAGTAGCTCTCCAGCCACCTGGAAGTAGCTCTCCTGTGTGCAGTCCAGTCTACTAAATTGGAAGCTACTGGTTGGTTAAATTAATGTATGCATACCAAAATTGAAAAGCGTGTGTTCAAGATGAAAATGTGTGTATTTTCAGAACTCAAAAGCTAATGTTTACAGAAAAACAGATCTCCAAAATATAATTAAGATGATATTTGAGTGCAAAATCATACAATATTACTAATATCACCTTGGTGACCAGGACACTTCAGCTACAGCAGTCATGTATTACACTGCTCGATGCACTGAGGTGATCATTGTTGGTAATCTTTTGTGGGGTGGCCACTAATGTAATCTTGTTTGACATGGTCAATGGTAGAACACTAATATTAGTAGCTCGGAATGCTTTTATTTGAACATGAGTTGCTTTACATTTTAATATTAAAAACAAAAAAGCCCCTTCTGTATTTTCCATCCGTCCTCCCTCTCTCTCATCCTAAAACTCTCTGACTACTATGAATTCCCAAGCATCCTTCTCAAACTTTCACTGCTCCTTTTTAGTCATGCCAGCCAGCTTAGAATGACACATGACCACTAATTACAAATAACTTACTATTTTCCCTTTTCAATCCAATTCCTATCCGTCTATCCCTCTTCCAAACTGCACTAAAAACACTCTTGAAATCAAGAGCACAAACCTAAAAGAACTAATGCTCAAGAAAATAAATTGTAATAACCTACTAATTACTTAAGGTTCTGGAGTAAATGTTACTCCCTGAAAAAGCACTTCAATGCCTCATCAGGGGTCATAAGCACTATATAAAAACACCTACTATTCAATTACAAAATGACATAGTTTTTGACCCCTTAACATTTTGATGCGGCTGGGCTACTGTCACAAAACAAATATCCTACCAGGTTTCCCAGGTTAAAGGTTAAAGTGTGAAGTGCTCCTCCAGTTCAAATTTTTCTTTGAATTCTTAGACTTGCAGTATTTGTTTTCCTTTATAAACAGTAATACAAGCAGGGCTAAAAGTCCTAAAAATTATAAGTTTTTTTAAAGTGGGGAGTCCAACCAAGTCAGGCAGTATGCAGATAACATTATAGCGCATGACATCACGGCATCTGGCACCGCATGTGGCATCACACCCATGACCTCACAGGAAGGGACATCAGATCCTAATACCCCAGATGGGAAACAGCCTGAACAACAAATCCTTAACAACGAGTGTATTAAACAATGAATCCTTAACCACAACCTTTACTGAAACCACGAGCTTATTAACCACTACTGTACACGAACAACGACCACCTGAACCACGACTTACTAAACCAGAGGAAAGTGTAAAAATGTAAATAATTAATCTTAAATGCAAGTGCAATTATAATAAAATACTTTGGAACAGGATGTTGATTTTGGGATATTTTTATTAATTTAGGAATGTGTAATATTCATTTGTAGATTTCCTGATTTTAATTACGATATAGAAATATTAGTTTGTTTTAATTTGGCGTGTTATGCCAGTAGATGGCAGTGTTGGTTTGTTTTACAGTGTTGTGATTAAAATCAGTGCTCAATGTGACTGTTATCTCTGGTTGTAAAAGTTGAAATAGTTACAAAAAGGTGGATGGATGTTTTTCTTTTTTATTTAAGTGAATTATTTTTACAAAAAAGATAAATTGACTGCAATCTATTTTTTTAAATAAATTTTCTAAGAGACCTTTTTGTGGAATGGCCGTTGGAGTTATTCAAATATTTTTCTATTCCTATGTTGCTCCAAACAATACATGTTTTCTGTTGCTCCTAACAATACATTTACCCACCGCAGTTCAATTAGGAGTTTAAACCTGTTTCTTTCTTAACTATGATTATATAGCGTCCCCTGGATCTGATGTTTAAAGACTTAAACCAGTTTATAAAAGCTCCTGGCGTAACATAACTGGGTGCGAGTCTCTTGGCCACGTGACTAATAATCGGTAATGCGCTCTTTGAGGGAGACGTTTGTAGTATGCTACGCATCGCCTGACTGACCTTTAGAACAATCACTTGGTGGGGGCACGCATGCTCGAACAGCACTTGTAATAAACGATTATTGGATTGATAATTTAAAGATTATTGAAATAAAATTGTTTAATTTCATTACATTCTGTTTCAAACATGCGTTTTTTTTAAACGTAGTGGTAGATTCCAGTAATATGAAAAATGATGAATTTTTGTGGTTTAGTGATTCATTGTACAGAACGTAGTGGTTTCCCTTTGCTAGTGGTTTAGCCTTCGTGGTTTAGGCATTCGTTGTTTAAGTGGTAGTTGTTTAGTCATACAACCACCTCAGACATATGTTTGCCAGTTCTATCAGGACTATAATTGAGCGTATTACGAGATTTAACAAGTGAGATTTTGCATGGGGGTCATGCCCAAAAAGTGACGCATCCTGACAAAATCCGGGCCTCAGCTTATACATTTAGGGGTCAGATTTACAACGCTTCCATTTTGTGAGTTGCAAATTGCAAAGTTTTGCAACTTACAATTCGCAAAAAGGAATGTACAACAGCATCTCAGACACAGTTTGCGATTCCCAATGGGGTCGCAAACGACCTGCCTCATTAATATTCATGAGGCAGGTCGCAATATGCAATCCCATTGGGAATGGCCAGCACTCACAGGGATGGTGGCCTGATGGGATCATCCGACCACTATGTCTGTGACTGCTTTTTCAACAAACATTTGCAATACAATAGGTCTCGCATTTACGATAGTTTGAGCTAGTGGCATTGTAAATGACATTTCCTTTTATTTATGTGTTGATTTTTAAAACATAAATAAAAGGCATGGTTATTTATAATGAGTTGTGTGCACATCTGGCTGGGAGAGCCTGGGAGCCCTAACCTTACACCGTGTCCTTGAGACAGCCTCGGGCTGTTCGCCCCGATACCCTGAGAGCCAAGTGCTAATGTGTGCACTTGGTGCTTGGTTTTGGGTCCAATAGTGGGATTATACCCCTGGACACCAATGTTAAGGGGCTCTGATGGATACAAATTGAGTCTAGTAACCCTTAACTGCCCAGGGACTCTGGAAAAAGTCCCCACAGTAAGAGTAAACAGGGTGGTCCTCAGTGCGGGTGGAGAGGGTTACTGAGCCACACTCACTGATGCATTTGTTGTATCTTTTCTCTTCTATGTGCAGGTATGAAGGTTCTTATGCTACACCCGTTGTTGGATAGCGCTTTCTCACTTTTCATATCTGACAGCGCTATATAAAAACTCTCAAATGAGTTGTTCCCCCTGATTGTAAGGCCAGTGCCAAAAACTAGTGTCCTCCTTCCTCTCAGGAAGGTACTAAGAGCCACCCCTCGAGGAGCACATGTGGGCTTCCTGTCACCCCTACACCACCCCGGAAGACCGGGAGTCTTTGTGTACAGGGCGGTGAGATGTTTACACTGAGCGCAAGCTCTGCTGTCACCTGCCTCCTGATGAGAGAGGTCTGTAACCCTAGGGATTGCTGGATGTTTGAGGCCGCCCCGTATCGCTGCAGACAGGTGGGGGTCTGGAACCAGAGGGATAGCCCTGCTGTCTGTGAGCTGGGCCTATAACATGGTGTGGTTGAGCGACACCCTGCCTCCGGATGTCTTGGACAGCAGCGCTGTCTCTTAAGTATCAGAGCTGTTGCAGGCCCCTTTCCTTGCAGCAGAATTGTTCCCCCCTTTGCAGGGCGAGGCTGCAAGAGCTGTTAGCAGGTATGTTACTGGTCACAGGTACGGTAGCTCACCGTTTGGCGTTCAGACCCGCCCCCGCCACGAGACTTCCCAAAAACACACGTAACGGACACACTAAATTAGCAGGGCTGGCTCAGCACAGTAGAGGCGGGGAACGGGGGCACCGGGGTGGGGGGCATGCGCTGCGCCCTTCCCTTCTCTGAACCTTCAGCCACCGCACAGGACGTCACCACCCAGATAATGGCGTTGACTTTACAAGCCAACGTGTGGCAGCAAGAAGCAGGAGCGGGTGGTAGACACATATATCACGACATATCCTGACAGAACCCCGAAGAGCTCACTCTCAAGAGAACGCTCGGACAGCTCAGTGAGTTTAACGCACGCTTCTGAGACATTCTGTGTGGCCCGAGGGTCAAAAGTAGGACCCTGTCACAGCCCACTTAGATCTTCATCCTCCCCGAGCCATGAATAGCACTTGGAAAACCTCCGCAGACATCGTAAAAACTGAACAAATCTGCTGCTATGGGACTGACTCACCCCGCACCCCCCTCACAGTTCAGGGTATATCCCTAGTGAAGGATGGACCTCTTTCAGGGTTCGAGGCCTATCAGCGGAGGCACTCCACCAACCTAGGATTCTAGGTAATATGCAGACATGAGAATCTACAGTGGATCTTTCGAAGCCGTTTATTTAAAACTTTAACCATTTTTTAGGTCTCGCCTGTCGATGCGCATGCGCATCGAGCTTGCGAGCCTATTGCGGCCTAACCACGCTTTAACTAAGAAGCAAGGAATCGTGGCGATTCCTTGCAGTGCCCGTGACTTTTAAGCTCAATGCGCATGTGCATTGAGCTTAAAAGCGCGTGCACAGCCGCCCGCATTCCTCCGACACCTTTGAAGTGAAGCTTAGCTTCACTTCAAAGGCCCGGCTTCTTCACACCCACATGCCGCTCTCGCTCTCCCCGCTCCGCCCCCTCCCCTGCCCGCCGTGTGACCTCGGCTTACACTCACCCCTCCTTTCTCCCCTTTAGGCTGCTATTATATATATACACACATATATACTGTTCATGAAGCCGGTTGTTATGCGTCTGTTTACAGCCATTGAGGCTGATGAGACTTTGCTTTTATGCTCTCTGGTGGTAATCTTGGACACCCATGCTACTAATTTCCTGCCACGTTGTTATTGCCGATCTGGTCAAAGAAAGTCTAGGATCGTCGTGTGCTTTGTGTACACAGCTGATTTGTAATCTTCTTTGTTCCTAAGCAACTGCTACAGGCTCTTTTAAAGTTTTTTTATGTTTGTTTTATCAGTTCTACGTGTACAGGTGTGCTGCAATTTTGGGCTTAATGTGTGCCAATTCATGTCATTAATAGACACACATTTGTTTGCCCTTGTGCCCCATGGGTTGTTTCCCGTGACTTGTCGATTGATAAGAAATCCGGTTTATGGCGACGTCAATGTGATTTTACAGCTCCCAGGCACTGTTTCAAAGTCTGTTCTGGTATTATGGATTATAAGCCTTGTTAAAGAATGCGAAAGTGGAGACTGCTTTTTGGGGAGTGGTTGTTCCCCTTTAAACAAAACGTGTTTTACTTTCCAACTGATTATACAACTTAAAACTATGATCTCAACATCCCCCAACATCCCTCTCGCCTAAACCCAAATTCCTTTTTTTCTTTCATTCCTTAGATCTTCACGGCCCCCCATTGATAAGTATAGATCTCCACTGTTTACTTAGAGCAGGCGTATACAAGGATCCTGGCTGACACAACCTTATGCTCCCGTGTGCATTCTTCCATGTAGCCTCCTTTTATTTTTTCGGGTTCACCTACAGATAGATTTTGCTGTACAGAGAGAGAGCTCATGTTACACAGAAAGCTGGTTTTGGATAACCCCTTTCAACAACTAGCTACATTGGTTCCGCTCACTGTAGGCATTGGCTTTAGAGGTTGCTCATCTGCCCAAAGCATACTGCAGATCTAAACATTTCTTAAAACAGTTCCCCAAACACCTACATTTCATTCCCCATGCCCCTCACACTCTCTCCATTTGCTCCTGCGGACACTGATGCCACTGCCAATCGTCTGTTGCTCTCAGGAAATTTCTAGACCCTCCTCGTTTTTGTGTTTTTAATTTTTTTTAATTTCCCTGAAGGCCCAGTACTGTTACAGTAATACTAGAATACTCGCTACAGTTTTCATGCACATCTTTATTTATTTATGATATTTGCGTTACTGCGGAAACATCATCAGCTAAGCTGCAACAGTATAATACAAAACCAGTATAGTACAAAACAAGTCCAAGAGGATGTTTTGCCTTGCAAAACTGCCACACGCACTCCAGTCGTTTTAGAATGCTTCTTCTTATGCTCATCCATGCACAAGGCAATGAATCATGTTTGTTCTCGCTTTCTTGCAGCATCTAGCCGTAGAGCGTCAGTGCAAATAAGCACAGACAAGGCCAATAGGGTGGTATTCACCTTTTAAAGTTAAGATCTTCTGGGTTTTCCATGTTTGTTCTAGGTTTCTACTGCCCACTAATGCTAGTTATTTTTAACTTCTTTAATCCGCTCTGCTCTGAAGAGGCTGCAGGAGACTTTAACTATTATACATACAACCTACATGAAAAGCACTGGCAAAGCCAGTAGGTCTCGCCTACTCACTCACCCTCACTCACCCTCAACCCCTCAGCCTCACCCTCACCCTCACTCACCCTCAACCCCTCACCCTCAACCCCTCACCCTCAGTCACCCTCAACCCCTCACACTCACTCACCCTCACCCTCACTCACCCTCAACCCCTCACCCTCACCCTCACTCACCCTCACCCTCAACCCCTCACCCTCACCCACCCTCACTCACCCTCACTCACCCTCACTCACCCTCACTCACCCTCACCCTCACCCTCACTCACCCTCACCCTCACCCTCACTCACCCTCTCACCCTCACCCACCCTCACCCACCCTCACCCTCACTCACCCTCAACCCCTCACCCTCAACCCCTCACCCTCAACCCCTCACCCTCACTCACCCTCAACCCCTCACCCTCACTCACCCTCAACCCCTCACCCTCACTCACCCTCAACCCCTCACCCTCACTCACCCTCAACACCTCACCCTCACTCACCCTCAACCCCTCACCCTCACTCACCCTCAACGCCTCACCCTCAACCCCTCACCCTCAACCCCTCACCCTCACTCACCCTCACAACACATATTGTGTTACAATAGGTGTCACATTTGCGAAAGATAAAACTATCTAGAGATGTAGCATAACGACCAGAGCTGCCATATAAGTCACGTAAATACAAAACATGTTGCATTCCAAATGCTATAGGTGTCACATTCGCAAAAGTTATAACTATTGGCATTGTAAATGACAAAGCCATCAATTTAGCAATTTTAACAACGAAAAAATAAATAAATTATGTCATTTACAAGACCAATAACTACAACTTTTCTAATGCGAAACCTATTGCATTCCAACCCCACTCACCCACGCAACGCCACTCACACACGCAACGCCACTCACACACGCAACGCCACTCTCACACGCCACTCATCCACGCAACGCCACTCATCCACGCAACGCCACTCATCCACGCAACGCCACTCATCCACGCAACGCCACTCATCCATTTGCAAAACGAAAAAAGTTAAACTCTTCTATTGCGAGACCTATTGCATTTTCAATGCTTGTTCATAAATACATTGTAACATAAAGAAGAAATTCAACTAAATCGTTAAATATTTTGACCACAGAAATTAGGAGGAGCCATTCGTGAATATATCAGAAACAGTATTCAGACCAGGCTAATAAAAATAGTGTTACAAAAGTGAACAGGCGATGGGACAGAGCTCACGTCAGACCTGTAATCACCATCACCGGGACGGCACCAGCCACCGGACATCCAGCCTGGGGGGAGGGGGAGTGCAATAATGCATGGAGAACTGAGTGTGGATGGGGGTGAGGGGGGGCGAAAATCCACGGACAACAGAGTGCGGGCAGATGGAGGGGGGTGCGAAATTACATCTGCTTTAGGGAAGTAAGAAATATCATTGCGCTTTGTGCTCGAATAAAAAACAAAGTGCTCACAGACTAATGTAGGAGACAGTGTAACACCGCAAGTAAACTATTGAGTCTGGATGGGCCGTCCGAAAAGGAGACAGGGCGGTAACAAAGAAGCCTCATTTTCAATCACAAGCGAGCGTTTAGCATAAATGATGACGCCGGCCAATCAAAATGATGGGCGGGGCTTCAACTTCTCTTCAGGAATCTTATCGATTACAAGATGCCTCATAGAGCGAGGAGCAAATGCGCGCTCCAACGCTAGGTGAGAGCTAATAAAGCAGTTTTATTTAAAAAGCAGTCCGTTTTCCTTAAAGGAAAATAGGAAGCATTTAAAAAAGAATATTTTCGGTGCCTGTCACAAAGGGGAGGGGAAGGGGTCTCCTGGGGACGACTTCCCGTTTGCGAGTGGCTTCCCACCTACATAAAGTAGGTGGTAAACTGCAAGTGTTTTGCGACTGCAATTGCAGTCGCAAAACAATCATACATAGAAGTGCGACTCACTATTGGGAAGGCACGCCCTTCCTAATAGAGAGTCGCAAACCCTATTTTGCAAGTCGGTAATAGGTAACCGCCTACCTGCATTTTACTCAACTCATGCGCGCAACACCCATAGAGCTCAAAGGGCTTTAGCCTCCCCTTCTGTCGTGTGCGTCAGCCTGGGCTGAGATAAGCTTCCCAAACACACACACAAACAGTTCTTGAGCTGTTAAGGGCTGGCTGGTCTGGCGTCTTATCACAGCCGCACCCAAGTATTTCACAGGTCTTTAAAAGACCAATTAGTTGATAACGAGGCTTTGTTGTTTTTTCTCCCGTTCCTAGAACCCCTGCATCTCCACTCTGCCTATTCCATAAAGTTTCAAATTACTTTTGCTGCCACAGTGTGAGAATACATTTCCTGAAAAGTAACCTTAGGCTTTGTTTTTTTTTGCAGTTTTAGATAGCTCCAACTCCACCCAAAGGTATTGAGGCACTTTGCACGAGCACCAGTTACGTTATACAAGAACACATTCATTTTTTAAGGCACTGGGAGATAAAGCAATTTACCCAGGATCACAAGATTTCGAGCTGGCTCTGAGACTTGAAACTTGTTCACCAACTCAAAGCCAGCTGTTCTGGCAGTTATGCCACATCCTTTCAAATTTCAAGGCACAGCAATATATCACATATCAAGGCATATCAATAGTCTGAAAGTTTGTTGCAGGACCCACAGATTATTTATTTCCTCCACCCTTCACCCAGGGTCAAGACTGATTTGCATATAGCTGGGTCCGAACTGAGGTGGCGAAGTGAGCTAAAGAATGATGATGGATTCAACCCAGATCTGTGACTGGGGGTGAGTGTCTGAAAAGTGTCAGCGCTCCGTCCATCATCTCCTTGTGTTTGCATTATACAAATTATACCCGAGAACCCACTTGCTACCATGGATAACAAATATGCTGAATTTTCTCAAAGTGACTGGCCTGCATTCAGACAACTAACCCATCATTCTAAACGCTTGCTGTGCACTCACTGCGATCACACTGTATTTCCAATGATCACTGTGCACTCACTCCATTCACCCTCCTCTTACCCTGCACCGACAGGAGCCCACCTCTCAGACTGCACTCACATCACCCCACTCACCTGTCACTCTCACCCTGCAGGCTCAAAACTCACCCTGAACTCATACCACTCACCCTGCACTCCTTTCTCTCACCCTGCACTCACACAGGCACACTGCTCAGCCTGCATTCACACAGGCCCTGCATCACCCATCACTTCTGCAGCTCACTCTTCTTGCACACAGGCACAATAGTGTGCCAGAACTCACAGAAACACACCACTCACACTGCACTAATTTCTCTCACCATACACTCACTATCACAACTCACCCTTCATTCTTGCCACTCACCCTGCCCTCACACAGGCACACTGGTCCTTCAGTTCGCAACCAGGCACATCACTCACTCTGCATTTACACTGCTCAGACCAGATACCCTGCACTCATTCCTTTCACTCTGTATGCACTCCTCTCACCCGGCACTCACATGGGCTCTTCACTCACCTTGCACTCATTTAGCTTGCCCTGCACTCACATCAGCACGCCTTTCACCCTACACTCTCACGCAGCATTCACTCACTGTTCACAATCACCCAACATTTACATGATCTCACCTCTTATGCTGTACATAACAAGCCTTGGCAAAGCCCCTTGTTGTATAACATATGTCTTGTAAGCTATAATGCATGCGCAAGCAGCACATACTCTTTACAAGTAAGACCTAAAAATTACCCAACTGTCATAAATATACACATTTCTACAAGGAACCAGCAAAATATGTTCTTTCTGCAAAACTAGAGGCCTCATTTACAAAATGATTGTGCTGCACCTGCTTCCGCATGTGCTGGCATACAACTGGCTGCCATGTCCTGGTGCAGGTACCCTTGCGTCTTGTTGCAAAGGGGCCTGCGTTGTGGGGAATGATTGTTTATGTGCAGAAAGGGGCACCTTCCTGCACAAAAACAATAATTGATGGCATTTTCCTCTTTCTATGTGTGCTCCAGAATGCAGCACGCATATAAAGAGAAGAAACCGAGCAGAAATAAAAGTATTTCTCCTCTTTGAGCCACTCCTATGCCTCCCTTGGGGAGGTGTAGGATTCTGATGCATTCCCAGCTTACCAAAACTTTGTAAATCTGGGAATGTCTCAAATTCCATGGATGTTGTGTGGGAACAACCACAGCAACGCCCACGGAACACCCCTTTCACGCAGAGTAATGTGTGAAAGGGGCCCATATTTACAAGGCCATGAATAGTCACTCAAGGTGACTTTTTGTGGCCTTGTAAATAGGAGCAGGCACACTGCACTGCTGGTGCGTCACAAAAAATGGTGCACTGGCGGTGCAATGGCCTTGTAAATGAGGCCCTAGATACCTAGCAAGTCTCATCTGTAACTATATGGCTGGTGCATGAGGGGAGAGTGATGGCGAAAGGAAGTAGATCAGGGATGAGGCTTTGGGGATGGTGAGGGACTTAGGATCTGTCTGAGGCTGTGGGGATAAACTGGGAGCAAGTGTTTTTTGGTACAAGAGGAGAAAGCAGGCAAACGCTGCAGAAGGGGGAAGCAGGCACAAGAGGATAAGGATGAAGCAATACAGCAGAGGCTGTGGGCTGGTGATGGAATTGAGTGGGGACTTAGGTCACCGGTCCATTGCAGGTGGTGAAGTAGCACCGGCCCCAGAGTTAATTTTTTATCACTCACCTGAGCTCCCTTTGACTGAAGAGGGAGCTTGTGTTTTCAATGTTGCTGAAGCCACGGCGTAGATCAGTGTTTGGACCTGTTGGACTGCATGATGGCAGAGCTCTATGGCGGCAGGTACCACAGTGAAGAACTGTCTGAGGCTGTACGCACCAGCTTCTTTAGGACACTTGGGCTCACGTTTCAACAATATTCCAGCTGAGTGGCTGGGGCTCGTGAAAGCACACCATAGCTTCGGCCCTGCGTAGGAACACAGGCAAAAGCATTGAGGTTTTCTGTTTATCTTCTCAGTTCAGACACATTCAGTTGCTGTTACTATACAGCATGACCAAAGGGCTATAAGTGATGCTATAGCATTGGACCAATAGCCCTTGGACCTGTCACTGTGGTGGGCAGTCCATTTTTAGGAAGCTTCAGAATTTAGAGGACTTGGAATGTTTGAAATTTATCACTTGAATTCTAACATCTACACAAAATGAAATCTCTGCGCATTCATGATTTCACTGCAAAGCCTTTGATTGGTTCAAAAAAATTAGGACAAAAATCACAAAGTGAAACTTGTTTATAAACTTTTTGCATAGTTGCCCCTTGTATTGTGTGACACCTACAGCCATTCCTGGCTTTCCATTCACCACAATGGTTCATTATAGAACATGTGTTTTTTAGGATTTTTGTTTACATTTTATGTTGGGTCTGAAAATCCCAAGATGCAAAGTGTTACTGGATAAAAAACCATGCTTGCCAAAGCAGTCAAGCATTTCATTAGATTAATTTGATGTTGTGATATTAATTTTTAAAGAGTGGATTAATGTGTTTATAAGTGTTACTTCTGTAAATAAATCACATCACAGCACTATACAAGCATCTTAACTTTTCTAGACTGCTGCATGCAGTCATGTCATGGGTTGCCATGACAGAACTCGTTATCCAGAAGCAGTACAGTGGTTTTTAAACCCCTCTGTTTTATTCAAAATCGTATTTTCCATTTCTTTTCTCTCATGCATTTATTGTCAATAATCTTACACAGTTCATATCTGCACCCATTGTGCATTGGACTCTCATTGAAATCTTAGTAAGTAAATGACAGTGATTCCATGGAGCTCGGTAGCGTACAGTTGTCCTGTCGGCTATGCATTAGAATGAGTAGGTAGCAGGGAAAGCTGACTGAAGCCAACCTACCTGATGCCTGTCTTGCTTCAGAGGAACCTGTCCTATGTTCTGTAGAGATGACCTGTGGCCTGAAAAGTAGACCGTGATCAAGAGACCTAACATGAGTCAGGAGATCTGAACACAAGGGTGATGATGGGCCTCTAGATGACAAATTCAGTGGAAAAGTTCACAGGTAAAAGGATCCTCTAACCACAGTAACTGAAGTAGGAAATCCTGATGCCCTGGCAACACAGTCAAAGGCTTCTGGACTTCGCCTTGCTGTGTGGCTGGCACACCTTCATTACTTCAAACCTCCAAATGATTTTAGACCCCCTCCATCCCTCTCTAATACTCAATCACATTTCCACAAGCGCTGCAGAGTTCACTAGAAAACAAATTATGAAAACAATCACCAGTTACTCATCTTTAACCTCCTGACCACACAGGACTTCAATAGGCTGCAAAGCTTGTAGACCAGCACCATCACTGGTAGAAATATGTCTTGCTCATCTATGCATCCTCAATAATAGCTCTGAAACTGATTGTGAGAAGTTAGCCTGGCATATGATGTCCACTAGTTCTAGTGGGCACCTTGCACCAGTCTAATCGACCCCTATTGATGGTGGATGTAAAGTCAACCTTTTAGAAATCTATCCTAGTGGTAGCGTGGACCAGCAGTCATCAGGCTAAGACTTCAGAGAGCGCATTAAGCAAGTTGTTTTACCAATTATAATCCCTTGAGTACCAAATGAAAGCACACCACAAAAGGTATATATATCAAATATATATGTATTTATTCTAAACACAACCCCTCTGCATTCTTTATGAGGTCAGAGGTAAAAGTACAACACAAGGAACTTAATTAGCATACGATAAGTTGCACAGTGTACGTTTTGCCCTAAGGGCCTCACAAACCATATACTAAATTAGTGGTATAAGAACCACGTCTGAGATAGAAAGCAGGCCCGGGGCCTGTGGAATCGCTGGGGCTTCTAGGAACAACCAAGGGTTAGGAAGTAGGAGGCCCACGGGAGACGCGTGCAGTGCTTAAACACAGCCGCAGGTCCACCATTGACTTTCTACAGGAAACAAACAAGTTACAAATTTACAATTTAAGGACACTTCTAAATGAACTACGTTGGAACCCTTTTGGACTTAGACACTAGGAGGGCCAATACTCTCAAGACTACCAGAGTACTCGTGTTACCTCACCCACGGAAGCCGGGTGCTTAGGTATCTTTTGGTGTCGGGTTTCGTCGTCGATTTCAATGGAGATCTGCAAAGAAGTGCTGCAGGCGACCAGAGAAAAAGTGTCCGGGTGGATCGAAGATCTGAAGAACCTGAAAGCAGAAGGGACAGAGTCTGGGTCACTTGCCAGTGACCAGTATGGCGATGGAAAGCTGCCAGCCAATGTTCGGTGATTTTAGGTGAAAAGGTGAAGTTTGTCTCTTCAGCCACGAGGCGTCGACGATGACCAGGAGCTGGATTCGAGCTGTCCCACAAAGGATCTAGTTGACTGAGGTGTCGGTATCCGGGTTGGACCCAACAAGCCTTGGCAAACGCAATCCACGCAGGGTGTGGAGATTGGCTTTGTTGCAGACCAGCAAGGTCTGTGGCGCTTCTCCTTTGTAGGGGGAAAGATGGAGCAAGCCTGGAGCAACCGGAAAAGCAAGTTAGAATCAAAAGGAAGTCTTCAGGGGGCTCACTAGCCAACAGACTAGAAACCGGGAAGACGCGTCGAGCTGACATGCAAAAGCGGGGCCCACGGGACACTCATGGAGTGTGGGCCTCTGAGCTTGAGTGCAAATGGTGCTCGGGCTGGGGCTTCAAGTACCCCAAAGCACAACTTCGAGATACATCGGGAAGTCGGTGCAGTTAGCAAAATGCAGGATGTCCAGGAGTTCCGGTCCCACGTCTCTCGTGTCCGCCACAGCTTTGTTGTGAGCGAAGGTCGGGTCAGAGATGTCTGGAAGTCCGTGTCCTGTGTCGCAGAT
The DNA here is from genome assembly GCF_964261635.1 of Lissotriton helveticus. Taxonomy (NCBI): domain Eukaryota; kingdom Metazoa; phylum Chordata; class Amphibia; order Caudata; family Salamandridae; genus Lissotriton; species Lissotriton helveticus. The sequence goes on along the minus strand of NC_136070.1, from coordinate 63,661,927 downwards.
TCTTGGGGATCCGGCGGGAGCCTGGAAAATGCAGACTGGCAAAGTTGCTGTGGTGCCTGTTTGAACAGGGTGGTCACTCCTTGACCACAAGGGAGATGTCTTCCATCTTCCAGTCGAAATGGAATGTCGAAGGTCCAGGATATATGTTTCAGAGTTTCGTCCAGGGTAATCTAAAGTCCTAGGGACTGGGATCCTATACTTATACTAAGTTTAGGGGCTGGACTACCTTTAAGGTCCCTCCTATGGGTAGACCTGGGAAGGGGGTGGTTACACCCCTTTCCCTTTGTCCCGTTTCGCGCCAGAGCTGGGGCTGAGTGCCTCAGCAACTGGTTTGAACTGGGAAATGCATGAAGCACCTAGTGTGCCCCAGGCAGCCCCTGGTAGGCCTAGGGTGCACCTATGCCCTGGGTACCTAGGGTACACTATACACGGGCTCACAAGGGTGACCCAGTAACCAATCTGGTTTGTACCTAAAGTACATGGTATCAAATTAGAGAGTGAACAGCTAGGCTTTGGGCCTGTTTAGCAGGGCCACAGCCAGACTAAAGTAAAAATAAAACAAGGAGAATCACAGCAAAAAGTGGGGGTAACCATAGGAAGCAGACCCTACTCTCCTACACTTATCTAGCCAGAAATATTACCACTCATTGGATAAAGTTCTGTTCTCAAAAGAAATCCCTAAAATAAAGAGGCTTTCAATCAATGTCTCCTTTCTAACTTCCAGACAATAACAAACTGCCTACAGGCAAATAGACTGAAAGCTCAGCGTCAAGACAATTAACTACATTCATTGGAGAAAGTAACCTTCTCTTAGATTACCAAAACAGATTCTGATATGGCTATGGCACAAAAGCAGCACTGACTTCCACACGTTTGATTTAAACTCTACAACGGATTCAAATGGATAACCGGCACACCTATTTCCTGAACTCTCCCTTGCCTTTGAGTCTGTCCATCTCTACAGGGACTTGGACAAATCTTCTTAAAAAATAACTTTCGTATCTGTAGTTAGGTAGGCCTCTGCCATGGAGCATGGCATGTCCGCCCATAATACTCCCTACAAATTAAGTTTTCTGGCAACTCATCGACAACCGCCTGGTGTATCCTACTAAATTGTGGCTCAAAATGTCTATATATATGGGAACTGTTCAATGTGGCGTGCTAACAATAACCATTGGTTTTTTTTTAGTGTACCAAAGGTGTGTGGCAGTGCATTTACATGCAGTAACATTACCAACTCATTGGCACACAACTGCAGAAGAAGGAATGGCATTTAGGGAATTAAACCTATGATTTACCCGCTACCTACCCTTACTTCATGTGTGGCAACCCACAAAGCAGTCCTTAATTCACAAAATCATAAAGGCCCAAAGTTTTGCTCAGAATCCTGTGCCCAGCAATTTGAAATGACAAAAGAGCAGAGCACCAACACTACCAAGGCTTGATTCTACTGTGTATCACTTTCATCTACCACCAGGCATCGATGCCCCCTTATCTCACTCTTGCAGGTTCTTTTTAATTTTTGATTTCTCGTTTTGTCATATTTTTCCATCTTTCTTTTTCGCCATTCCCGCTTTTGTGTTCCTCTCTCTCTCTTGTCTGGAACAAAGTCTGATGAGGAAAAATAAGTGCAGGATCCCAAAAATTAGTGCAAGTGGGCTCCACCTGCAACCACCAACTCAGATTCGGCACTGCAACGAAGCCTATTATTTTGAGACCGGTACTTAATAGCAGCCTCACCCATGAATATTTTGCAACATCCAATTGGGTAAACTAAATTATGCATTCAGTGATTTATGGGACAAGAGCATATTTTTGGAGTTTCAATTATTATAAGTATTTCCCAAGCACATTGTCCTGCACAGAAGGAATCCGGGAATTAGCAAAAGGGGTGTTGTCATGAAATACCTTTGTGAAAACATCTCTTATGAGCTTGGATTCACCATTATAGAAGCTGTTTAGGGCTCGACCTCTGCAATGCGCTTGCGCATTCAGAGGTCGAGCCATATAGCGGCCTAACCAGAGTTTAACTAAACTGGCGATTTGATGATGTGCCCGTGAAGCGCGTGCACATCAAAGCCAGCCATCTGTTCCCCAGCGTGGTGCCACCAGCAGCAGCTCTTCAAAGGTATCCGCTCCGCCCCCCTGGTGCATCAAAAGCTTTCATTTCGCGGCCGTGTTTTTTTTTTACTTTCATTTCGCGGCCGCAAGTCTTTCCTGCCGAGCGTTTACATTTTATTTTTTTCTGCACCAGTAGGTTTATTATAAAGGCTCGCATAAATTAAGTGACCCACTGTTCGTAATATGGCCTAATTAATAAACGTGCTCCAAGGTCCTTTCAAGAAAGCACAGAAAAAACATGCATGCATGTCTGTACAGAGGCCACATTACATGGGCACAGAAGTCCGCTTTTCACTTCAGCACTGTCCTTGGGAAAACATAGCATTTCTATTACTAGGTACACTCAAATAGGAGCAATAAACCTTTTCTTCTAAAGACCCGGTGCAAATATGGCTGCCTTCTTATCCAGCTTTTAACGGTAATATCCGCCGTCTTGGTTTTTGTAGCTGATTAAGTGCCTGTTCCTATTAGGCAAGGGAGTAAAGCATGTCTTCAAATTACTTCTTGTGTAAGAAGATATAGTGTTTTTAGATGGGTGCATACTACGTCACGCCCCTTTTCCAAGGAATGCCACAAGCAGTTTCCGTGTTTCGCATTTCACCAAGGACGTTGTGGTAAGTTTGGACTGTGATTTATACCAAACTGAAAATCATAATCTTTGACAACACAATTTGAGCTTGATTGAGGTGATGCCAACATTCGGAGCAAAAACCTTTTCTCTGTTTTGGGAGTGTCCCACCACATCTAATGTTACAGCAGTTGTCTTTGCAACATATATTTTCAGTTAAGGTACATATTCCACACCCTACATTCTGGCAAGGTTCCGTATACCACCATTCACTATGGCCAGATTGGTAGCTATTTGGATTAATAATACCGTCAGTTCAAGTTTGCATTACAGGTAACCACCAAATCACCGAACGACCCACCACACAGCTCCACCGATGCACCCATCACACAGCTCTACCGATGCAGCCACCACACAGCTCCACCGATGCACCCACCACACAGCTCCACCGAAGCACCCTCCACACAGCTCCACCGACACAGCTCCACCGATGCACCCACCACACAGCTCAACCGATGCACCCACCACAGCTCCACCGAGGCACCCACCACACAGCTCCACCAAGGCACCCACCACACAGCTCGACCAATGCACCCACCACACAGCTCCACCGATGCACCCACCACACAGCTCCACCTACACATCTCCACCGATGCACCCACCACACAGCTCCACTGAGGCCCCCACCACACAGCTCCACCGAGGCACCCACCACACAGCTCCACCGAACGACCCACCACACAGCTCCACCGATGCACCGTAACGAACTCTGTAGTCAGATACCAGGACACTGAGGCACCCACCATAAAGCTCCACTGATGCACCCACCACACAGCTCCACCGATGCACCCACCACACAGCTCCACCGATGCACCCACCACACAGCTCCACCGATGCACCCACCACACAGCTCCACCGATGCAACCACCACACAGCTCCACCGATGCACCCACCACACAGCTCCACCAAGGCACCCACCATACAGCTCCACCAAGGCACCCACCACACAGCTCCACCGATGCAGCCACCACACAGCTCCACCGATGCAGCCACCACACCGCTCCACCGACACAGCTCCACCGATGCACCCACCACACAGCTCCACCGATGCACCCACCACACAGCTCCGCCGATGCACCCACCACACAGCTCCACCGAGGCACCCACCACACAGCTCCACCGAGGCACCCACCACACAGCTCCACCGAGGCACCCACCATACAGCTCCACCGAGGCACCCACCACACAGCTCCACCGAGGCACCCACCATACAGCTCCACCGATGCACCCACCACACAGCTCCACCGAGGCACCCACCACACAGCTCCACAGCTGCACCCACCACACATCTCCACAGATGCACCCACCACACAGCTCCACAGATGCACCCACCACACAGCTCCACCGATGCACCCACCACACAGCTCCACCGATGCACCCACCACACAGCTCCACCGATGCACCCACCACCCAGCTCCAACAATGCACCCACCACACAGCTCCACCGAGGCACCCACCATACAGCTCCACCAAGGCACCCACCATACAGCTCCACCGAGGCACCCACCATACAGCTCCACCGATGCAGCCACCACACAGCTCCACCAATGCACCCACCACACAGCTCCACCGATGCACCCACCACACAGCTCCACCTACACAGCTCCACTGATGCACCCACCACACAGCTCCACCGAGGCACCCACCACACAGCTCCACCTAGGCACCCACCACACAGCTCCACCGAATGACCCACCACACAGCTCCACCGATGCACCGTAACGAACTCTGTAGTCTGATACCAGGACACCGAGGCACCCACCACACAGCTCCACTGATGCACCCACCACACAGCTCCACCAATACACCCACCACACAGCTCCACCGATGCACCATAACGAACTCTGTAGTCAGATACCAGGACACCGATGCACCCACCACACAGCTCCACTGATGCACCCACCACACAGCTCCACCGATGCACCCACCACACAGCTCCACCGATGCACCCACCACACAGCTCCACCGATGCACCCACCACACAGCTCCACCGAGGCACCCACCACACAGCTCCACCGAACGACCCACCACACAGCTCTACCGATGCAGCATCCACACAGCTCCACTGACACAGCTCCACTGATGCACCCACCACCCAGCTCCACCGATGCACCCACCACACAGCTCCACCGACACAGCTCCACCGATGCACCCACCACACAGCTCAACCGATGCACCCACCACACAGCTCCACCGAGGCACCCACCATACTGCTCCACCAATGCACCCACCACACAGCTCCACCAATGCACCCACCACACAGCTCCACCGATGCACCCATCACACAGCTCCACCTACACAGTTCCACCGATGCACCCACCACACAGCTCCACCAATGCACCCACCACACAGCTCCACCGAGGCACCCACCACACAGCTCCACCGAACGACCCACCACACAGCTCCACCGAACGACCCACCACACAGCTCCACCGATGCACCGCAACGAACTCTGTAGTCAGATACCAGGACACCGAGGCACCCACCATACAGCTCCACTGATGCACCCACCACACAGCTCCACCGATGCACCCACCACACAGCTCCACCGATGCACCCACCACACAGCTCCACCGATGCACCCACCACACAGCTCCACCGACACAGCTCCACCGATGCACCCACCACACAGCTCCACCGAGGCACCCACCACACAGCTCCACCGAGGCACCCACCATACAGCTCCACCGCGGCACCCACCACACAGCTCAACTGAGGCACCCACCACACAGCTCCACCGAGGCACCCACCACACAGCTCCACCGAGGCACCCACCACACAGCTCCACAGATGCACCCACCACACAGCTCCACAGATGCACCCACCACCCAGCTCCACCGATGCATCCACCACCCAGCTCCACTGATGCACCCACCATACAGCTCCACCGAGGCACCCACCATACAGCTCCACCGATGCAGGGAGAGGCAGGGCTGCCACAAAGCTGCAAAATCCACCCCCCTCCCTGTCGCGGTTAGTGAGAGCTTTTCCATACCCAGTATTGCCCAAAGCCTATGTAACCAGCCCAGTTGCAGTGGAGCCTGCGCCGCCCTCCAGTGAGCCACAATGTTCTGTACCGCCGCCCCCAATGCCAGTGCAATCAGTCTACCCCTCCAGGACTTCAGAGGGTACATGAGGGAGTTAGGGAGACCAAGTATGATGTAGGCAGGGAAACGGGGCAGTTGTGTATCTAGGTGGGAGTCAATGAGGTCCAGGATGGGGGTCCAGTACGGACGGAGCTTATCGCATCCCCACAGCAAATGCTCCAGTGTCCCCAATTCCCCACACCCCCTCCAACAGCGATCGCTCACTCGGGGGTCCCACTGATGCAACCTCTCGGGGGTGTGATACCAGTATGTGGCAATTTTGGTCATCGTCTCAGTGAGGCCTGTGTGATGGGCCGAGTGTCTGGCCCTGTAGTAGACACCCTCCCATTCCTTCCTCGTGAGTTGGCGCCCCAGGTCCCTTTCCCACCACACAGCTCCACCGATGCACCCATCACACAGCTCCACCTACACAGCTCCACCGATGCACCCACCACACAGCTCCACCAATGCACCCACCACACAGCTCCACCGAGGCACCCACCACACAGCTCCACCGAACGACCCACCACACAGCTCCACCGATGCACCGCAACGAACTCTGTAGTCAGATACCAGGACACCGAGGCACCCACCATACAGCTCCACTGATGCACCCACCACACAGCTCCACCGATGCACCCACCACACAGCTCCACCGATGCACCCACCACACAGCTCCACCGATGCACCCACCACACAGCTCCACCGACACAGCTCCACCGATGCACCCACCACACAGCTCGACCGAGGCACCCACCACACAGCTCCACCGAGGCACCCACCATACAGCTCCACCGCGGCACCCACCACACAGCTCAACTGAGGCACCCACCACACAGCTCCACCGAGGCACCCACCACACAGCTCCACCGAGGCACCCACCACACAGCTCCACAGATGCACCCACCACACAGCTCCACAGATGCACCCACCACCCAGCTCCACCGATGCATCCACCACCCAGCTCCACTGATGCACCCACCATACAGCTCCACCGAGGCACCCACCATACAGCTCCACCGATGCAGCCACCACACAGCTCCACCAATGCACCCACCACACAGCTCCACCAATGCACCCACCACACAGCTCCACCTACACAGCTCCACCGATGCACCCACCACACAGCTCCACCGAGGCACCCACCACACAGCTCCACCGAGGCACCCACCACACAGCTCCACTGATGCACTCACCACACAGCTCCACTGATGCACCCACCACCCAGCTCCACCGATGCACCCACCACACAGCTCCACCGATGCACCCACCACCCAGCTCCACTGATGCAACCACCACACAGCTCCACCGACACAGCTCCACCGATGCACCCACCACCGAGCTCCACAGATGCCCCCACCACACGGCTCCACCGATGCACCCACCACACAGCTCCACCAAGGCACCCACCACACAGCTCCACCGAGGCACCTACCACACAGCTCCACCGATGCACCCACCGCACAGCTCCACCTATGCACCCACCACACAGCTCCACCGAGGCACCCACCACACAGCTCAACAGATGCACCCACCACACAGCTCCACCTACACAGCTCCACCGATGCACCCACCACACAGCTCCACCGAGGCACACAGCTCCACCGATGCACCCACCACACAGCTCCACCGATGCTCCAACTAAGCTCCACCAATGCACCCACCCCACAGCTCCACCAATGCACCCACTAAGCTCCACCGATGCACACACCACTCAGCGCAACCACAGCATCACTCAGCGCAACCACAGCATCACTCAGCGCAACCACAGCATCACTCAGCACCACCACAGCATCACTGGTTCAAATATGTTCTTTCAATGTTTCAAGCTTTCGTGCTTTATTACAAATCACAAAAAGATGTTAATATTTCACTTCTGTTCTTGGATTTTCGTCACAATAAAAAACACTGAACATAATCTTCACAAAAGTTATTTACAAAAGTTTAAGCTATTGCCATTACAAATTAGTATTAAATCTGTTTATTAAGCAGAAAGAATAATCACACTGCACCTCACAAAGAGAATTAGCATCGACGCCGAGGGGCGGCTGTCTGGGCCAGTGGCATAGTACACGCCCAACATAGTGATACCAGACGGTCATAGTTAACACAGCAAGCCGCCTACAACCCATCCGGGCCGGCCGCGTCTAAAGAGGTGCTCGGAGGATGCAAGTGGAGCTAATGACAATGCGAAGAAACAAGAGTCTGCAAAATGAAACAAAACTAACCCCAAACTCCCTGCCCCCCCCGCCCCCCCCCCCATGTCCAGTAGTCAAGCACAGGGTATCACATCTACACCATCTCATCTACGAACGCAGTGGAGCCGCCGTCACCGGGCCCTTGCGTTTGCGTGTACGCGCCTCAGGCTCCGGCAATGGGGTATCTGCGAGGCGTAGCAGTCGGAGATACCGGGGACAGCTTACCTCCCGGAATTCCCCGGTCAGCAGGGAGAGGAAGGGCTGCCACAAAGCTGCAAAATCCACCCCCCTCCCTGTCGCGGTTAGTGAGAGCTTTTCCATACCCAGTATTGCCCAAAGCCTATGTAACCAGCCCAGTTGCAGTGGAGCCTGCGCCGCCCTCCAGTGAGCCACAATGTTCTGTACCGCCGCCCCCAATGCCAGTGCAATCAGTCTACCCCTCCAGGACTTCAGAGGGTACATGAGGGCGTTAGGGAGACCAAGTATGATGTAGGCAGGGAAACGGGGCAGTTGTGTATCTAGGTGGGAGTCAATGAGGTCCAGGATGGGGGTCCAGTACGGATGGAGCTTATCGCATCCCCACAGCAAATGCTCCAGTGTCCCCAATTCCCCACACCCCCTCCAACAGCGATCGCTCACTCGGGGGTCCCACTGATGCAACCTCTCGGGGGTGTGATACCAGTATGTGGCAATTTTGGTCATCGTCTCAGTGAGGCCTGTGTGATGGGCCGAGTGTCTGGCCCTGTAGTAGACACCCTCCCATTCCTTCCTCGTGAGTTGGCGCCCCAGGTCCCTTTCCCACCACACAGCTCCACCGATGCACCCATCACACAGCTCCACCTACACAGCTCCACCGATGCACCCACCACACAGCTCCACCAATGCACCCACCACACAGCTCCACCGAGGCACCCACCACACAGCTCCACCGAACGACCCACCACACAGCTCCACCGATGCACCGCAACGAACTCTGTAGTCAGATACCAGGACACCGAGGCACCCACCATACAGCTCCACTGATGCACCCACCACACAGCTCCACCGATGCACCCACCACACAGCTCCACCGATGCACCCACCACACAGCTCCACCGATGCACCCACCACACAGCTCCACCGACACAGCTCCACCGATGCACCCACCACACAGCTCCACCGAGGCACCCACCACACAGCTCCACCGAGGCACCCACCATACAGCTCCACCGCGGCACCCACCACACAGCTCAACTGAGGCACCCACCACACAGCTCCACCGAGGCACCCACCACACAGCTCCACCGAGGCACCCACCACACAGCTCCACAGATGCACCCACCACACAGCTCCACAGATGCACCCACCACCCAGCTCCACCGATGCATCCACCACCCAGCTCCACTGATGCACCCACCATACAGCTCCACCGAGGCACCCACCATACAGCTCCACCGATGCAGCCACCACACAGCTCCACCAATGCACCCACCACACAGCTCCACCAATGCACCCACCACACAGCTCCACCTACACAGCTCCACCGATGCACCCACCACACAGCTCCACCGAGGCACCCACCACACGGCTCCACCGATGCACCCACCACACAGCTCCACCAAGGCACCCACCACACAGCTCCACCGAGGCACCTACCACACAGCTCCACCGATGCACCCACCGCACAGCTCCACCTATGCACCCACCACACAGCTCCACCGAGGCACCCACCACACAGCTCAACAGATGCACCCACCACACAGCTCCACCTACACAGCTCCACCGATGCACCCACCACACAGCTCCACCGAGGCACACAGCTCCACCGATGCACCCACCACACAGCTCCACCGATGCTCCAACTAAGCTCCACCAATGCACCCACCCCACAGCTCCACCAATGCACCCACTAAGCTCCACCGATGCACACACCACTCAGCGCAACCACAGCATCACTCAGCGCAACCACAGCATCACTCAGCGCAACCACAGCATCACTCAGCACCACCACAGCATCACTGGTTCAAATATGTTCTTTCAATGTTTCAAGCTTTCGTGCTTTATTACAAATCACAAATAGATGTTAATATTTCACTTCTGTTCTTGGATTTTCGTCACAATAAAAAACACTGAACATAATCTTCACAAAAGTTATTTACAAAAGTTTAAGCTATTGCCATTACAAATTAGTATTAAATCTGTTTATTAAGCAGAAAGAATAATCACACTGCACCTCACAAAGAGAATTAGCATCGACGCCGAGGGGCGGCTGTCTGGGCCAGTGGCATAGTACACGCCCAACATAGTGATACCAGACGGTCATAGTTAACACAGCAAGCCGCCTACAACCCATCCGGGCCGGCCGCGTCTAAAGAGGTGCTCGGAGGATGCAAGTGGAGCTAATGACAATGCGAAGAAACAAGAGTCTGCAAAATGAAACAAAACTAACCCCAAACTCCCTGCCCCCCCCGCCCCCCCCCCCATGTCCAGTAGTCAAGCACAGGGTATCACATCTACACCATCTCATCTACGAACGCAGTGGAGCCGCCGTCACCGGGCCCTTGCGTTTGCGTGTACGCGCCTCAGGCTCCGGCAATGGGGTATCTGCGAGGCGTAGCAGTCGGAGATACCGGGGACAGCTTACCTCCCGGAATTCCCCGGTCAGCAGGGAGAGGAAGGGCTGCCACAAAGCTGCAAAATCCACCCCCCTCCCTGTCGCGGTTAGTGAGAGCTTTTCCATACCCAGTATTGCCCAAAGCCTATGTAACCAGCCCAGTTGCAGTGGAGCCTGCGCCGCCCTCCAGTGAGCCACAATGTTCTGTACCGCCGCCCCCAATGCCAGTGCAATCAGTCTACCCCTCCAGGACTTCAGAGGGTACATGAGGGCGTTAGGGAGACCAAGTATGATGTAGGCAGGGAAACGGGGCAGTTGTGTATCTAGGTGGGAGTCAATGAGGTCCAGGATGGGGGTCCAGTACGGATGGAGCTTATCGCATCCCCACAGCAAATGCTCCAGTGTCCCCAATTCCCCACACCCCCTCCAACAGCGATCGCTCACTCGGGGGTCCCACTGATGCAACCTCTCGGGGGTGTGATACCAGTATGTGGCAATTTTGGTCATCGTCTCAGTGAGGCCTGTGTGATGGGCCGAGTGTCTGGCCCTGTAGTAGACACCCTCCCATTCCTTCCTCGTGAGTTGGCGCCCCAGGTCCCTTTCCCACCTAATCTGACCTGCGTTGTATGAGTGAGTATTGGTGAGGAGAAGCTGCTGGTATAGATCCGAAATGATTTTCTTATCTGATGTGCGGGTCCATAGCCACTTCTCATAGTGTGTGAGATGTCGTTGGGCGCCCGGTGAGATGGAAGGTGAAGGACCCAGTGCCGCACCTGTAGGTATCGCAGTCGGTCTGCCTCAGCAACACCATAGTCCTGCTGCACCTGGTGAAACGGAAGTATCCCTTTGAGGTCAAACATGTGGCCCACCGCCCTGCAGGGGGTCGCCCGCCATGCCTCAAAAGCCTTCGTGTCCAGTCCCGGTGTGAAATCTGGGTTATCAAAGATCGGCGTCATCGGCGACGGAAAAGAAGTCAACCCCTTCTTCACAGCAACCTTGTCCCAAACCCCAAGGACGGTGCTCGTGATGTCGGAGGCGTATAAGTTGGGGGGTCTGTGGCACCGTGGGAGAAATGGGACCCCCTGTAGTGGACGACCGGCCACTGCCTGGTCTTGAAAGAGCCAGTGCTTGCCCGATTCTAGTTGATGCCACTCCACCAACGTGCGTAGTTGTGCCGCCTGAAAGTATAGCGCGAGGTCGGGTATCCCCACTCCCCCATGTTCCGGTGGCAGAGTCGCTATAGTATGCTTGAAACGTGGACGTCGCCCATTCCAGATAAATCTCGACAAGTCCGACTGTGTGTTCTTGAGCCACTCACGTGGTGGTCGCAGGGGGAGTGTCTGGAACAGGTACAAAATCTGTGGGAGCAAGGTCATCTTGACCGCCGCGATTCGGCCAAGCCACGACAGCGTGAGAGGCCTCCAACGCCGCAGCTGGTCACGGATCTTTCCCGTCAGAGTCGCGTAATTGGCCTCTGCAGTGGCCCGCACTGTCGGCGCCAAGTGGACTCCTAAGTAGGAGATGGAGGAGGCCGACCATTGCACCTGAAACTCCGCCTTGACCTCCGTCAGGACGTCGGGGGCCAGTGAGATATTCAGGGCCTCCGATTTCGCCTCATTGATTTTAAAGCCCGAGGCTTGCGCGAAGGTGTGGAGTTCCACGAAAAGCGCTCGCAGTGATTGCATCGGGTCAGTGAGGGATAGCAGTATGTCGTCCGCATACAAACTAATTTTGTGAGTGTCACCACCAAAGCGGACACCCGAGATGCGATCGTGTTGTCTCACTCTCTGCGCCATCGGCTCCATATAGAGGGCGAACAGGAGGGGAGAGAGCGGGCAGCCCTGTCGAGTACCCCTGCCGATTTCGAACCTCGGGGAGGTATGGCCATTGACCCGCACCGCGGCATTGGGACGCCGATAACAGTTGAATATGCGGTGACAGAGAGTTTCCCCAAACCCGAAGCGCTGCAACACCTGTTCCAGATAGGGCCAATGCACCCTGTCGAACGCTTTTTCTGCGTCGATGGTGAGAAGCATGCAACCCGGTCTCGTGCGCGAGCCAGCCTCGATGAGATGGAGGACTCGCCGAGTATTGTCGCTGGTCTGCCTCTGGGGGATGAATCCCGACTGGTCAGGGTCTACCAGCTGCTGCATATACGGCGCCAAGCGGCTCGCAATGATGCCGGTGTAAAGTTTCAAATCCACGTTTAGCAGGGAAATGGGCCGATAGGAGCCGCATTCCGTCGGGTCACGACCAGCCTTAGGGATCACTGATATGGCCGCCTCCAGCAATTCAGGGGGAATGGCACCGGGTCGATCAAAGGTGTTAAACAGGTCGCGCAGAATGGGGGCGACCTGCTGGCAGAATGTCTTATAGAAGGCCGCCGTATAGCCATCCGGTCCCGGCGACTTCCCCACCTTGAGGCGGGATATCGCTGATATGACCTCCTCCAGGCCAATGGGCCGGTCTAGGAAGTCCGCTTGTGCTTGCGTGAGGGTGGGGAGCGTCGCGCCGTGCAGATAGTCCAGGCCCACCTGGGGGTCAAGGCGATCCGCGTCGTAGAGGCCGGCGTAGAAGTCGCCAAAAGCTGCCGCTATATCTGCATCTTCCGTAACCTGCGTCCCGCGCGTGGAGTTGAGGGCGCCCACTTGGCGTCTCTGCTCCTGTGCCCGCAGCCTACTCGCTAAAAGCTTCCCGCAGCGGTCACCACCGGTGTAGTACACGTGCTTGAGACGGATGGCGGCGTATTCTGCCACATCCTGGTCTAGTGCCGCGAGCATCTTCCGCTCCGTGCATAACTGGCGCCACGCCCGCGCGGCCCCAGTGCGTTGGTGCATCTGTTCCAATTCAGCCACCCGTTGAGTGAGTTCGGCTCTTTTCAGTGCTCTGTCCTTGTTATCAGCGGAGGCGATAGAAATGATCTCGCCTCGCAGGACTGCCTTGAGGGCCGCCCATTGAGTGGCCTTGGACGTGTCGTCGTTGGCATTGTGGGCCAAGAATTGCGCGAGCGCGGTCTTGAGCCTATCCTGTGTTGCGGGAGACAACAGGAGTCCGTCCCGAAGCCGCCAGTGGCGCCGTGGTGTCGGCGTAGGCGCCATCCGGAGAGTCGCCACCACCGGGGAATGATCAGACAGCGAGGCTGGGAGTATCTCTACGTCCTCGGCCTGCGCCATCAGCTGTGCGGAACACAAGTAGTCCAGTCGCGCGTAGGTCTTATGTGCCGCTGAGTAGTAGGTGTAAGCCGCCGAATGTGGGTGGAAATGTCGCCATAAGTCAGTGATGGCCAGGTCAGAGAGATGTGCATGCCCCGATTCTGAGAGTGCCCCCACCTGTCCAAACCTCTGGCCGGTGCGGTCAGCCGTGTTGTGAAACACCAGGTTCAGGTCTCCCCCAAGCAGTAGGTGTGGATGTGTAGTGGCTGTGGCAGCTTCCAGTGCCGTGAGAAGGAACTTTTCCTGCCCCTCATTAGGTGCGTACACCGAGCCTACCAGCAACGTCTGCCCCGCCACCTGGAAGCTGTGGAGGAGAAGCCGCCCCTTGATCTCGGCCTCTTTCTGCATGACCCGCCCCTGGAAGGACCTGGCAACCAGTATAGCCACCCCAGCAACCTTTTTGTGTGAGGAGGAGAAAATTTGCCACGGGAAGGCGCGCGACCGCAGCCTAAGGTGGTCCTTGGGCACCAAGTGTGTCTCCTGTAGGAGGCAGATATCTGCCTTCGAGTGGTCTAGGAAGGACAGGACTGCTCTGCGTTTGACCGGGTTGTTGAGGCCTCGCACATTAAGGGAAAGTATCCTCAGTGGGCGTGTCATGGTGGGCGTAGTGAGTGGTAAGCTATCGTTATGTCTGGTGCTCGCAATGTGGCGGCATGGCGCGGGGCAGTCCCCTGGTCAGCGCCACCCCAGTTCGTGACCCCCAGTAAAGAGCCCACAGGCCCTGGACAAGGAGAGTGCCCTCCCCCCTCCCTCCCTTCAACCAACTCCCTTCCAACTCCCTCTTGCAGAACACCCCCTACCCACCCCCTCCCCCTCCCTCTCCCCAACTGACCCTCCCCCCACTCCCCCCCCTCTCTAGCCCCAAAAATGAACTGTCCCCTGCGCCCCCACCCTCGCTTCCCCCCCCACCCCAATCGCCAAAACCCAACCAAAGAAACCAGAATGAACATCATAGTCCCAGGTCAACCTAGTGAAGGAAGGACCTGTGGAGTAGTCAGTGTCCAAAGTGACCCAAGCCAGTTGGAGTCAAAGTACAGATAGGGTACGTGGTGGTAGCGACCGTCGTGGCTCCCCACCCCGCCACCCCTCATGATGCTACTGTCTCTGCATGCCCCCGCAAGGAGTGACTCATGGAGGTCCAGAGGTGTCCTTTGCTACTTCCTGAACAGCGTCAGCCTGCTCCTTGGCAATTGTCAATGGGTCCGGTCGGGCCCGCTGCTTGGGCTGTCTCCGTCTGCGGACCTTCTGCCAGCCGTCGCGACGGGGTCTTGATGAGCGTTCCTGTGACGACTCCGTATTAGTGTCGTCGCCGACATCCTGCTCCGGGAGCTCGATCCCCAGCAAGGTGCAGACGTCCTGGAGGGAACGCATCTGGTGGAGAGAGCCATCCCAACGGAAGATTAGTCGAAACGGATGGCCCCAGGAGTAGGGCACCTCCTTGTCTCTCAAGAAAGAGGTGACAATCTTGAATTCCCGTCTCTTTTGGAGTGTGATCGCCGAGAGGTCCTGAAAGAGCTCCACTGATGCATCTCGGAAGCGGAGGGGTCGATACTGGCGCGCCTCTCTAAGGATTCTCTCCTTCAGGGGGAAGTCTGGGAGGACCGCCAGTATGTCCGGGGGAGGTGCAGGAGCCCGGCGGGGCAGGCCCACTCGGTGTGCACGGTCAATGCGGATGGGGAAGTCCGCCGGCTCCTTGAGGATTTCCCGGAACAGCTCCTGGAGATATAGGGTGACACTATTCCCCTCCGTCTTCGATGGCACGCCCCGGACCCTGATGTTGTTCCGCCTGGAGCGGTTCTCCAGGTCCTCGGCGTGTGCCTGTAGACCTATCTGCTGTTCATGGAGCCGCAGGACTTCTTGCTGAAGATGCACCATCTCCTCGCAGCGGACCTGGTTCGATTCCTCCATCGCGGCCACCCTTTCCCCCAAGCCGTCCATGTCTCTGCGTAGTTCCTTTTGTTCGCTCACCAACTCCTGCTTAAGAGTCTGGAAGTCCTCTCTCAGCGATCCGAAGAGGGCCTCGAAGGATCTCGTGACCGGGGCCTCCTCCTGGTTCCCACTCTTACTGGACACGGGTATGGGCGACAACGACGCCGGTTGAGCCTTGTCCCCTTTCTGGGATTGTGTCGGCGATAGAGCGGCCTCCTCTTCGATTGGCATTTGCCATCTTGGTGTGGTTCGCCGAGCCCTCTCTCTACGTTCACGTTCCCGGGCTGACGCTCCGGCAGGACAGTCACTACCCCCCGGGGGATCGCTGTGACTCCGGGGTTCAGGGATTATGCAGTGTCTCTGGGGGGCCGCCGGGTCTGACAGATCGCCACTCGCCAATGGCCCAATGCCCCTGTTGTCCCGTGAGTGCTCCCCGGGCGTCCGCGGTCGTCGCGGCCTAGTCCGTCCGACGCTAGTCGTGCCCCCACTCACCGCCAGTAATGCTCAGGGCTCCTCCGGGGGACACCGCTCCTTCCGAGATTGCAGACGTCTCCAACCCCCTGGCTCCTCTCCGCTGGTCCGCCTAGTCCCAGACCGGGCCCTCTATTCTGGCGATGGCCGCCTCCCGCCCGGCTGCCGGTCAGTGTGCGCGCTCGTGGGTAGATCCTACGGTGATCAGGGCCGCAGGTGTCACTATCGCCTCCCAGCCGCCTCCGGGAGCCCCGATCACAGCCCTCACTCGCTGCTCCCGAATCTGTGCGCTCCTCCAAGTGGCGCAGGTGAGGTCCTGTCCACAGCCGGCCCTTTTCCCGGCCGGTGAGTAGGCCCCGACCGGGCCTTTGATGCCAGCACTGCCGGCCTCCTACGTCGCAGGGTGGCACACCTCGGGGACTCTCAGCGTGCCAGTCAGTGGCGACCGGGCCCCGAGCGAGGAGGCGCAACAACACTCAGCTCGGCCGCCAGCCACCCGGCGCTCCCCTTGCAAGCCTGCTCAGGCCCAAGCCGGGGCCTCGATTTGGGCGCCGGTGTCATCCGCTCCCGGGGCCGCTCAGCCGGGACCAAGGCTGCCGCGGGCCCCGCCGCTTCTCCGCGGCTCCCTCACCGGCAATCCTGTGCTGTGGCTACGCCTGCCGCTCCACTTGCCGCCGACGGCGAACTCGCCGCCTCACTAGCCACCGGGGACCACGGCCTGGGTTGGGCCCCCCTCTCGACTGTTCTGTGGAGCTCACCGGCCGCCGTCAGGAGCCAGGTACTCCAGGTCTGAATACAGGACCATCCGCCCACCAGGGGCCAAGGCGGGCAGGCGAGGCGACTCCCGGCCAATGCTCCAATCTCCCAGGATCCCGACTCTGCACCCGCTCGGCCCACGCTATCCCGCCAGGCCCCGACCGGGCCCTCGATTTATAAGCTCCCGGCCCACCTTGTTACTCACTGCCGGGAGCTCCACGGGCCGCTCGAGTCTCTTCTCTCCCTGCCAGTTGCCTCAGGGGCCAGGTGCTTATATTGCGTGGGCCAACTCCTCCAGTGCTCCGCCGTTGCCCAGTCGCATAGGCCCAGACCGGGCCCTCGATTTTCGCGCTCCCGGCGTATCAGATTTCAGCCGCCGGGAGCTCAGTGCGCCAGGCCAGCCCCTTGCTCACTCGGCGCCTCTGGAGGTTGGGGGGGTGCGCGGCGTCCCCCGATAGGGTCCCCGGCCGCCCAGCACCTCCTCGGTCAGTCCGCTTAGGCCCAGCCCGGGGTCTCGATTTGGCGCCTTCCGCACCTCTCGCTTCTCTCGGTCGGGGTCTCCCCCGGGCGGGACCAATCTCCGGCTTCCCGGTGTTTCAGGGGACGCCGCTGGCCTCTCAGTCGCGTCGGGGGTACTTGCGGCGGTTGTGGGGAGCAGGGCCTTCTGAAGGTCGATGTTTGGGGGCAATTCGCTATGTTTATGGGTGCTGAAGGGGAATTAGGGCAGGGAGCCACGCAGACCTGCGACTGTTCAGGTCGCCATCTTGGCCACGCCCCCTGCCATTACAAATTAAATAAATTATTTAAGTAGTAATTATTTTTAAAAATTATTTGTAATATCAATACATCTAAGTCACGTAAATACAAAACATGTTGCATTACAAATGCTATAGGTGTTTGCGAAAGTTATAACTATTGGCATTGTAAATGACAAAGCTATTAATTTAGCTATTTTAAAAAATAACATAAATAAAAAAAAATTCATTTATAACACCAATATCTCAAACTTTCCTAATGCGAGCCCTATTGCATTTCCAATGCTTGTTTTAATTGTCAGTGCACTCAATCTCATTTTCAAAGATCACTGTGAGTAGCCTAGGAACAGTGTTGAATCTACAAAAACACAGCAGAGACACCCCCACATGGTCGCACCACCCGAAACCCAATTAATTCAGACCACAGAAGTTTCTGTTTATGGAAGAATTGAGGCCGCAGTTTATTAGGCATTTCCAACTTACAAGCGATCCTTTACACACCATTATTTTTGTCCGGCGAGCCTGTGTCCTTACATCATTCACTCTGCACTGTGCCCTACATTCAGTGCAGCTATCTTTGCCAAGGTGACCTATCACTGTCCTTAACCCCATTTGCTCTGTACTGTGCCTTACTTCAGTGTAGCTATCTTTGCCACGGTAAACCCATTACCTGGGGACGCACCCTTTCCTTTCTCTCCGGGCAAGCTTCTGCTTCCAGCCCGACCGGTTATCCTTTTACCTCCGGTTGCCACGCAATCCTTGGGTAAGCATCTGCTTCAACACAACCGGATGACCCTTTTCGCTTCTGGTGCCCACTCACTCCCGGGTAACCAGCCGGTTCCCACCCGATCGGGTGACCTTTCACTTCCGGTGTCCACACATTTCCTTCCAGGAAGGCGTTTGTTCCCACCCCCGCCCGGGGCCTCTTCCCTTCCGGTGCGTACCCTCTTGTTACCTGGGCAAGCCGATGAACTTCTTGCCCGCCAAACCTGGTATACTCCCCGGGGGAGGGGGATAGTGGCTGGACCGGGGGTCTCAGTGGAGGCCACCCCGGGAAGCAGAGCCCGAACACCAATGGAGAGGATTGGCGGGAGATAAGGGAAGGGAGACAAGGAAGGAGAAAGAGCGGGCCCACCAGATAATAGGGCTGGGCCAGCGTAGTCGTAAATCTGGGGTTAGGAATGTGGTAGGGAGATAGGGGTATTTAAAGGTGGGCACCGGGCACAAGGCCCTCTTTCTCTGGGGAATTTTGTCAGAAGACCCACCCGCTGAGGAACAAGATTTCAGGAGGGGGGGGGGGTGGTGGCTGGCTGGAGGAGGTTAGATTTGTCGCAGAGGCATAGTGGACTTGCAAGAGGTCCTGTGGTTTGAAAGAAGGGACAGCAGGCGGTACGTACAAAGCGATCCAAGAATAGTACCAAAAGCAGTTTGCGAAGAGGGCACAGACCGCAAACGGGGCAGTCAGGACCCAGGACACAACAGAGGGCAGAGCCTGTGACATGGAGGAAGTTGGGGTACCCGTTACCGGGGCACCTCACAGAGATGGGTGGGGGAACAGTCAACCAGGTTTGGCGGGCGGGAATCACATCTGCTTGCCCAGGTAACAAGAGGGTATGCACCGGAGGGAAGAGGCCCCGGGCGGGGGTGGGAACAAACGCTTACCCGGAAGGAAATGTGTGGACACCGGAAGTGAAAGGTCACCCGGGTGGGAACCGGCTGGTTACCCGGGAGTGAGTGGGCACCGGATGCGAAAAGGGTCATCCGGTTGGGTTGAAGCAGACGCATACCCAAGAAGTGCGGGGACGAACCAGGGGCATACTTGTTAGATCAAGTACGTCCAATATGTTCAAGTTGCACAGTGTGTCACTTGTTATTCTCATATTGGCTATTGAGGATTACTCGGATCCCACTTCTGGAAATTCTTGTCCTGCCCTGCTGGAGGTATTACCGCCCCCACCCTCTGAAATTTGGATGTAGTTGCGCCCCTGCCCCAGACTTCAAGTCCCAGTATTCAAAGAAAAATATCTTAACTGGTGTTCACGCATAGACGCCATCATGCGTGGGAAACTAGGCAGCTATAAAACACCGGTCTCTGGTAAACGGCGGGTAGAGCATACAACGCCTGGGTCCGGGTTCAAAGTATCGCTGCTCTGATCACCGAAAGACAGCAACGCTGCTAAGTCTGCAGCCACGTCACCGCCTTCCCCCCACCTCCCATGCAGAACCGTGGATGAGAGCAGCACGGCCTGCACAGGCCACCAGAAGCCAACACCACGCCGTTCTCTCAGAGGCCCGTGGGTGACGGCAGCGAGGCCTGTACAGGTGGCAAGCACCTCCTGTGAGGCCCGTCACGCTGACTGTCCTTGGTCTTCTGCCCGCTGCCAGCGTAACCCCGCCCAGCCTGCGTAGCGCAGGCGCACGTGCTTGAATCTACAGCCAATGAGAACATCGAAATCCTGTGCGTGCAGCACAGTGACAAAGTCAGAGGTGCGCCAATGCTCCAACCATATCTCGTCTTAGACGTCACAAGTCCCGCCTACCCCTAGACGACTCTCTCAATGTCTTCAGCCAGGTGATTGGCTGCGTGTCGACCCGGAAGTAATGAACGTACCGATTAATGTCTCCCGTTGAAGGCTCAATAAGGAACTACGGACATTAGGCTGGATTTACGGACGATTAGAGTCAGCAGGGGGGCCACCTGAGTGGTCAGTGGCGAGTCTACCTGCGGAGAGCTGCCAGTCAGCCGTATCCATGAATGCCCTGGTGTGACCAGCACGGTGTGAGCTGATGGTCTGCAGTGTTTCCCTAAACAGAAGGACGTTCAGTGTTGACACTCTGACTCGAGGTGCTGGCGCCTGGCAGCGTGGCGGCCAGTGACGGGTGGGGAGCCATGGATGACCTGAGCTCCATCAGCCTGCTCTCCCTGGCTATGCTGGTTGGGTGTTACGTGGCAGGCACCATCCCGCTGGCTGTCAATTTCTCGGAGGTAAGGCATGTCAGGATCTCTGGGGCCAGCTTCATGAACACAAAACCGTAGGAGCGTCATTTAGGGTTCGGGTTGTTCATTATTTATTTATTTATTTATTTATTTTATGCATTTTTATATAGCGCGGACTTTACCCGAAGGTGTCAGAGCGCTTCACAATAGGGACAGTAATGATACATTAGGAGAAAAATTACAAGTGAGTATGTTACAAAAGTAAACGTTACGTTACATGAGGCAATAGTGACAATTGTGCATGTATCGAGAGCAAACAAAATACAATAGGTGGCCAACGATACGTTACAAGAGGAAAAAAGTGACGTGTGTGCATGTTACAAAAACGTACAAAGTACAAGTAGAGGTATAAAACTGCAATAAAAGGCAGATACTCAAAACACAAGAACAAACGTTACGTTACATGAGGCAATGGTGGCAATTATGCATGTGTCCGAGGCAAACAAAATACAAGAGGTAGCAAACGATACATTACACGAGGAAAAGTGACGTGTGCATGTTACAAAAAAGTAAACAATACAAGTAGAAGGACCTGTGTGCTGACCTACGTGTTGGCCAGGAGCCCCGGGGGCGATCTATCTACATAAACCAACTGCCTTTCCTAGCCCCTCATTCCTAAAGTGACCGTGAGTGTAGACTGCTTTTGCTTCCAATGGTCTGTAGGGGTGTTGAACAAGCTCTGCAACTTTGATTCGGAAATTTCGTTAAATTTGAGCCTTACCTCGCGGCTCCTCGCATTAAGTTCTACAGCGAATAGGCACGTTTATCTTCTGATTACTTCAATATATGTCCTTTATGGACTGACGATTGCATCCTTTTGTAGAATTATTCAGGGTAAGCCGCTGGTAGTTCCGTACGGATTATTTAAAATGTTTATGTTCAGTACTTCAAAGCCTGCTTAATTCAATATCCTTATTTGTTTACTTTACGCCATGTTTCTAGAAGATTGAACGGCTTGGCAATGGATATTTTAATATTAGTAGGCTAATTGGATGTTTGCTTATCACTTTCAAAATATGTAGACCACGTCAAACGTGTTATAATTATCATTGTACATCTCCTTTCTTTTAAGGTACAATTGAGAATCATTGTACTTTAAAGGTACATTTATTTTTGTAATATAAATCAACATTCTCTCTTGTAAAATACAAAGAAGCTTCTTAAATTTGCCTTCTGAGTTTTGTTTTCCAATTTTTGTTGTAGCCAGAAGCAATACGTCTTCTGCTATTCATGCTTGTATTCTCCTAAGGCTCAATATGTGAAACCGTTCTTCCTGGTGCAGTGTCAGGGTTTGTGTCCAATAACATAGTGAGTTAAATCTGCTTTTGAGGCTGACAGTGGCAGCATAGCAATTCATTGCAAATAGTAAGGAAAGGGGTACCAGAAAGGGAAGTTCCACCATACCTTATGCAAAGAAAATGTAGGCCATTTTTCAAACTAACCTTAATCACCGGATCAATAGAGTGTTGAATAGCAAATTCGGCGACCAATTCTTATTTTTTTCACCGTTTTTATAGAACCAAAGCTACCTGACGCCTTCATATGGTGAAAACTGTGGATTAATGGAAGCCAGTAGCCTTTGCTATAGTTAACTTCACTTAAGTTCAGTGGGCATCTGATACTTCATTAAGGTGTCTCTAATCATTGCTGAGAGACAAAGCTCAGCAATTGACGATAGGAAGATATACTTATCTTATAAGCACACCGGGCTTCTATCCATAGGCCCCCCTACCTGTTTTAATGGTTATTTTGCAGTCTGTGTGTATTATCAATCTGAGCGTCGTGGGCTCCATTTTCAACTCTATCCTGATGATGCTCAGTTTTGTGTCCACCTGAAGGGGTTGTTGCGTGATCATAAACTGCAGCCACCGCTCTGCTTAGGATAACTGTTACTAACAGTCATAGGATTCTTTGGTAAAATGTTCAAGTCATTTTGAGTAAACATTTTGGGAGCAACTAGTTTCGACTTATGCTTTTTGATTGAAAGTGCACTTTGTTTGACTCAGTTTGGCTTTCAATATTTAAAATTCTTCATCTCTTAAAGTTGTGGATCATCCACAGTATTTTCTTGAATCCCACCACTTACCTTGGCCCCTTAACTCTGTTCACAGCTTCGACCTCGTGTAATACTACGTAACTTGGCTTTAAAGTTAAGAGATTCATTATTAAATGCATTTCCCTGAATTTCCTGTCTACTGAGAAATTATTTGTTCAAGTGGCGTTGTTATTGGCAAAAAGGAGGGTGTTATTCACATGGGATGGTCATCAGCGACGGAGTTCTGCTAGATGGCTCACAGAAATGGTATACTGTCATGAACAATTAGAAGTATACCTTGAAGAATTGCCGATGTCCTCATGACATAGAAATATATGGGCTCCCTTGCGGGAATATTTACTGACACAAAGTGAACAAAACGAATGACATTGCTGAGTAATAGAGGTTCACCGGACTATATAGTGCCACGATGCATTTGGAGGACATGTGGATATGCTGAACTGTAAATGTTAGATGCCCAGACTGGGACACCAAACAGTGTATGCCATGTAATGCAGGAGGGGTTCTTGGGGTTTTTTTTTGTGATGTTGGAAGCACTTGCATTGTACTGGTACTTGAGAAATGGAAATGCTGTGCAGAGTTGGAAAATCAATAAATAAAAAAAAACTCATTACCTGCAATTAGTTTAAAAAGTAAGTAAACATTACTGCACTAACTAAAACCTCAGAACGAGTTCCACACATCTTTTTTAGACCTTGTTCTCTGCAGACTCTTGATTTCTGTAGAGAATATAGTTTAGAATTTTAATTTGTCCTTAAAGCGCATTGATATAAAGTCCCAGTTCATCTACAAAATACAGTCCAGGGAAACTTCTACTCAGTGCAATAACTGCTCCACTGGTCGCACTCCAGTTCAAGAATAGCAGATTTATAAAGACACATTTTCTGTGAAGGGCCTCGGGGTTTGGAGCATGTACTCCTGTAGTACACACGTGACTAATAAACAGTTTTGCTCATAGTTGAAAGCCAGTTTCTTTAAAATTACCCGGCACTACCTAACGAGGTACAGAAAGGATCTCCTCACATATTCCACAGCAAGCATTGCTCTGAAGCAGCCTCGTTCTGCATTTGATGCTCTACGCATTCAAGTATTGTATCATAGTTGGGAAAAATGTGAGTGCCTTGGTAGTATTTTTCTTTCTCTGAGTTCAACTTGGATTCCTAAGGTGGAACCCACCAGCTTGCAAACAAACATATTGTCAGTTTCCCATGAATTTACAGAGGGATTAAAGCCTGCCCATTGCTTACCATTGGTTGGCTTTATAGTCACTCGCTCACTCACTCTCGCTTGCTTCTTATTCTATGGTTTTCCTTTTCCAACTTATTTGTCCTACTCCTGGAGTTTAGCCTCTTAACTTGTGTTGTCAACCTATTACATTTAGAGAACAACTTGTTTTCTTTTTGCTTGATAGGAGTGCATGTGTTTTCCAGCAGTCTCTCTGGTGTACTTCTGTTTCCCGCCACCCCCCCCCATCGCGCTCAATGTTAATCCTGTCATCCGTCTGCTTCTCTCCCCCTAGTGCTCTGTGTTGCACACTTTCAGACCTGTACTTCGGCTCCCTCCCAGCGCTCTGTTGCTCTTGCCTTTTGCCCCAACTTTGTTCTCTCCTCGTGTGCGTCCCCCACTTCCCCCTCCTTGTTGCTCCCTCCCTTGTCTGCTTCAGTTCCCATACTCCTCCCCCGCTACCCCAATTCACTCCTTTGTAGCCCCCTCCGTTTTTTAAAATATATATTTTAATTACTTTCTGCCAACACTTTGTTTGTTTTGTTTACCTATCTCAGATCGGTAAAAGGTAATTGCAACCTCCATGCGTGCATCTTCAAAATTACACAGCTGCATCATCATGCCTTTTTAAGGTCTGACTTGCCAGTTGAAATGTGATCAACCTAAAGAAGAGATTTCAGGAGTACTGTAGAGAGGGTCTCTGACTGCGCTTACATGCTGATATCGAGGAGCACATGTTTTGATTAGTCAGAAGCTTTGTGCTACCACAGAAAAAAAGTTCTCTTCCCCTCCATGCAGCTGTGTGTCTTTTTTTTTTTTTTTACCAAGCTGCCTGATATGGCTGCCAGAGGTGGAGCGTTTTGGTGATGTTTTAATGCTGGTAAGGTGTCATGGATAACTGAATAATTTTACAATGTTTGTTTTTTCTCTGACAGCAGCACAGATGGGAGAACGTTGGTCATGAACCAACATTGGCAAAGCCAGTAGGTTTTACCTATGAGAGAGCTCATGGTTTGCCGATGCCTTTTAGCCGTGTTGTACAGCAGAGCGGCTAAAGTTTAGTTGAGCGAAGTGGCATAGAGTAGTACATTTGTGGTTTTAAGTAACTAAAGTGTCAATAGAGACAACAGATAAAGTGAAAGCAACATAAATAAGAAGCTGCCTGCCGCTGTTAAAGTAGGAAAGCGCATTCCATGTCTAGGAATAATACTGAAATGCTTAGAAAATAAAAGAAATAGCATATTGCAAAAAGACTAGGAAGAACACATGCTTGGTCCATGTTAGACTTGGCATCTTTTGGCATGTTTCCCCTCTGTCTTTTTGCTTTCTGACCTCCCAGTTTTTTGCTGGTTTAGGGTCTCTGTGCACTTTCCTCACTGCTGTTCAGTGTTAAAGTGCAAGTGCTCATGTTGTAAATTGTTATTATGGATTAGTGTTTCCATGATTGGCATATTTGATTTACTGGTAAGCCCCTAGTAGAGTGCATTAAGTGTTCCAGGGCCTGTAAATCAAATGCTACTAGTGGGCCTGCAGCACTGATTGTGCCACCCACATGAGTAGCCCTGACAAGGTATCTCAGACCTGCCACTACAGGGTCTGCGTGCAGTTTGTAACTGCCATGTCTACTTGACAAGGGCACCCATTTACCAGGCTCTAACCTTCCCTTTCCTTACATACACGTCACCTCTAAGGTATGCCAAAAGTACGTGTATGTTAAAGGTAGGGCATGTACTGGTGTGCGTAACATGTCCTGGTTGTGAATTACAGTGTATTTTGTTTTTCACCACTGTAAGGCTATCTTATCTGTTCCATAGGAAAGAATGTGAGTTTCACTTATAACATCTTATAAGCATATCTTCCCATTGGGACAAGATGGAGAAATGGAGTTTAGTATGCCTGGATTCAGAATGTAAAAATGCATCCTTTAGTAAGGATGATTTTTATGTTCTGGGCTTGAAAATACAACTTTTAGAAAGTAGGTATTTTCTTGCTTAGCCATCCTGTGTGCTTCTGCTGGGTTTGTGGATTGACTGTCTGGCTTTGGAGGGGCATGGGCTGGGGGTGTGCAGTGGCTGTAGAGAGTCTGGATGAGTCTGGGCTGGGCTGAATAGACCTCGGATGCATTTGGAGATTTCCTTGCACCTGAATGGACCTGGTCTGCCTTGAACAATGCTGTCTCCACCTCCTGCCAGGAAGATGGGCCAGAGAGGACAGAACTGGTCTGGACTAAGCACAGACACTGTGTGCCTGAGAGAACAAAGAGAAACTGAGTATAAATATGAGGGCCCACACCCCAGAACTTTAGAACTCGCTGGAATCAAGGAACCTGCCAAGAAGAAGAGCTGGAAGAGCTGCCAGGAGGAGTAATGTCCCTTTGCTGTGTTGTTGCTTTGTTTGGCTGACTTGCAGTTGCTATTTCTGCCTTGGACAATGAAAGGACTAGAATGAACTTTCTTTTACTTGTGCTGAGTCTCTCCAAGGGCTTGAAGTAAAGCTTGTCTCCTGTTCTGAAGTCTCAGGGACTGCAAAGACTTCACCAACCTCTGGGAAAGGTAAACGCAACACACTCCATCGCCGGTTCTGTGTCCTGACGGCACCGCAGAAGGCACCATCCACATCTTGCACCAGAACCCTGGTCTCACTGATGACCGCTACCGAGCTGCTGCTTGCACCGTGTCCTGTGGGCACCGCACTCCGCACCGCCTTGCTTCTCTACATCATCCTGGGCTCAAAGACGCTGCTGCTGACTTCAACACCTGTGACCGCATCGTGGCTCGGGGCACCGCTCGTAAGTTTCACAACCTACTGCCTCGTGCCACACAGCAGTCTGGGCCCACTGTCGCCAGCTCCCGCTAACCGTCTGTCTCTTGCACCACATCCCATCGGCACAGCATCGAGCACCGCTTCACCCTGCACTATAAGCCTTGGTCTTACTGACTCCGCCTGGACGGTTGTCACCGAGCCGCTGCCTGCACCGCATCGAGAGGGCACCGCACTTTGCACCGCTTCCATTTTGCAACGCAAACGCTGCCGCGATCGGCTCGGACCAATGTGTCAGCCGCAATGACAAAGGTATTGTTACAGAGTCTGTCCATGCTTTTGCTGGCCCATACCGACGCGGTCGACTGGAACTGTTAGACTCTGTTATTTTCAGCATCGCGGTAGCCCCGGAC
This sequence comes from Lissotriton helveticus, assembly GCF_964261635.1. Lineage (NCBI taxonomy): Eukaryota > Metazoa > Chordata > Amphibia > Caudata > Salamandridae > Lissotriton > Lissotriton helveticus. The sequence goes on along the minus strand of NC_136070.1, from coordinate 63,634,727 downwards.
GGAGCTACTGACTCATACGAACTGTGTTCTTAAGATATTTCTGCAATTTTAAGGATATCTTGCAAAGTACATATTTTTAAGTACTATATGTTGGATTTTTATCGTTTTGGTCTTGTTTTGGGTATGTAAAAATATTGGATATTTTTCCCAACTGGCGTGGTGTCCTTTTGTAATGTTTTTTACTGTATTACTGTTGGCTAGGTGCAAATGCTTTACACACTGCCTCTGAGATAAGCCTGACTGCTCCTGCCAAGCTACCAAGAGGGTGAGCAGGGGTTATTTTAGGAGTGCAACTCCCTTACCATGACTAGGAAGCAGGGTCCCTACTTTGACAAAGGTACAAACCCTTGCCAACTATAGACCCCCATTTCTAACAGTCCATTACTAATTGACTCCGCAATCCATATAAAATACTGCTCTTTGCAGAAGGCATATAAACCCTTTGCGCTACTTTATGGCGAGTGAAAACTGCCACTAGACAAAACTCCAGTCTCAATATCTAGCAGGAACATTAATCACAAGTTATCTTTATATTTTTATTGCTGCCTGAAAGATGGACACACAAGGAACTCTAGAGAAGGTGCTTTTAAATCTTAAGTTATTGCTAAGCACAGCGCCCTCCCCAGAGGTAAGTGCCCCCCTCCCTGCCCCAGTCAGCGCCCAGTCCTGCCGCACCATTTGCACTGCCCGAAGACCGGCTCTGCTCCCAAGCGCCCTCCACTTTAGACATGTATGTTTAGGTCTGGCTTAACAGTGCAACTGGCCTTACTTTATTTGATGAACAAAAAAGAGTTTTTAGAGTACTTTTGAGAGAGGGGCTTAGCCTTCACCCACATCTAGGTACCCCTGAGCGCAGGGTGATATCGAGCGACATTTGTGTGCTTTCCCTAAAAAGACTTATTGCATTACACTTTTTGGCGTGTGGTAAAGCTTTATACTTGATCATCTGTAATTTATTTAAATAACAGTCTAATTATATGACTGTCTCTGATGGCTGTCTTGTGAAAAAGCTTATGCCCAAAACAGTAGGTCTGAGATGGTGACCGGCTATAGCCCTGACCTGTTCTCTGGGAAAGGTTCTCTCCGGTGCCTTAGGTCTGGACTGCTTATTATGAAATGTTATGACCAAGTCAATTTATTTAACGTTAATTTTGAAAAGAATTTGTTAAACCCAATAAATCTTTAACAGTTGCTTTTTATCATATTGTGTTGCACGCATTTTCTTTATGTAATCTCACAGTAGGCACGGGTTTTGACATTGGCTACCCACCCTGACAAACCCTGGGGGTTTTCACTGTGATGATTTCTATTAGGTCCTGTCGAAACGAGTTGTATACTGTTTTGCAAGCTGGATTTTCCCACAGATTTGTAATTTTATAACTATACGAATGATGGTTGCACTTGAAGAGGCCAGTATTGGGTAAGGGGTAAATACTTTATTGGATAGTCGTGCTAGATTTCATAGCTTTGATTTGTTTATTCTAAATGTTATAACAAAGCCAGTAGATCTGACTTACTTATTGGGAAAAGCATGTGTTCAAGGCATTAGGCTGTTAAGGATGGATTGCTATTTGTTACATATAATTTCAGAATAGCTTTGTGGACAAGGGTTCTGATATTGGTGGTCCAGTCAAACAAAACATGGGGTTAGAAGATATGCACTACAATTACCCTTATTTGGCTGTATTACGAGGGATATTATTTTGCTTTGCCAACTGTGATTTTGTATACATTTCAATTTTTATGACTGTGTGCCGGATGGATGCCTTGTGGAGAGATTATGCTCGGTACAGTAGGTTTGTGTTGGTTATGGTGACCATCCACTGGTAAAGGCTAACCTTTTCCATGCATCGGGCGTCCGCCGGCCGTCCGACGTCACGGTGGGTATGTGCGGAGGAGGGCCGTGGGGCGTCCAAACTGCGCACGCCTCATTTTTTTCCGCACCGCTGCAGGATGTCCGCCGCAGCGGCTATTTATTTGTAAAGTTTTATATAGCTCTAACTTGATCCCGAGGGATATCAGAGCGCTTTACAATTTGAGGGAAAGGAAGGTTACAGATCACAGCACTATTGAACTGATTTGTTTACTATGAAAAGTAAACAATAAAGGCAGAAGATCTGGCATATTGATTGTGAAACACATGTTGAAGTCAATAAGCATTTTAAAGGTGGATAGTTATTACTCTGTGTTAAAGCCCATGGATGGATATTTTGTTGCATGAAATCTCATAGACTGCCGTAGTAGGCCGTAGTTTTCATGTTGGTTTTTGCCTTCTGACAAACCATTGTCAGAAGACTTGCACAGTGAAAATCCTTGTTAAACTCTGTTAGAGATAGTATTTTGCTTTGCCAATTGAAATGTTGTATAAAATGCAATTTTACGACTGTCTGCTTGATGCTTCCCTTGTCGAAAAGCTTACGCTGAGTAATAGGAAACCTCAGTTGGTTATGGTGACAAATCAATCATAACAGCTGCAGGCATGATTAGTTCACTAGGAAAAATATTTTTGAGGTCATAAGTCAGATCTGTTTAATATGAAAAGTTATGATAAAACAAGTAGCCCTGACATATTGATTGTTAAAAGAAAATGTGAGTCAATAGGCATTTGTGTGTATTGCTATTTCTTTATATTGAAGCCTCCAGATGGGTATTTTGTTTGATGAAATGTCATAGATTACCTTTGTAAGGAAGGGGGTGTGGTTTTTTTTTTTCTCGTTTTTTTCTTTCTTTCATTTCAGATGTGTCACGTAGTAAATACAAGAATGAGTGGATGTATGGATTACTGGATGAATGTGTGATGGAGACCATATTTGATTGAGTTTTTAAACCCATCAATGACACAAAAGCACTTTCATTCATAAGGTAGACCTGTTGGCATTGCCAGGACTTGTTTTTATATTCTTTTTTTCATGTTGTACAGCATGAATAAAAGGATTTGGCAGGCACAGAGATGCGACCTATTGGCTTTGACAATGCTCGCTTTTTAAAAAAACATTATTCAGCTATTTGAAAAAAGCTGTAAGATGCAACTGATTAATGACTTTTGTAATGTAATTATTCAATAGACTACTTCCCTGCCGACTCCAGAGATATAGTTTCTCATAAGTATTTCAGAGCATGTGGTAGAAGACATTAAATCAAGGAAGCAATTTTAACATGATGCATGATTCAAATGTAATTGGCGTGCAGGCTTATTAGAACTGTGATAATATGGCTAAAGGAGTAAGCACAAAGAGTTTTACATCTTTTGGTGATGCAACACAATTTAATGAATGCCCTCAAGGAGGATTTTGCCATAGTCTGGCCTGCATGTCCCTACTACCCTGAACAGAGAAATGATTCTGATATGACATGCTTTCATTCGTTAGCAGGTCTGGCTAAAATTGGATACAATTGGGCTCATTTGGACATGTTTGTCAAGTGACGGCTTAGTAGCAGATTGCATTCTCAATAATATAAATAGTTATTACACAGTAATAATGAGTCTGCTGAGAGAGTCCAAACCTGAGTCGGCGTCCACTTTTGAGGTGTTCCATCGGTTGTGATTGACCTATTGTGAGCTTATCAAAAACCTACAGTGGGCTTAGGACCCACCCATTGCTTATCATTGGTTGGTCCAGTTACTACTTTTTAGGTCTCGCCCTGCGATTGCAGGCCAAAGGCCTGCTGTCGCAGAGCGAGACTATTGTCATCATTCCGGCTTTCAAGGACTCAAGGGGAGCCGGAGAGGACAACAGACTGTCACGCGCACGCAGCAGCAGCAGCAGCAGCCTGCCGGGATCAGGTCGCGCGCATCAACAGGCTCTTCACAACACATGCACAACACACATACAGCCCCCCCACGCATACACACACACATACATACATACATACAGAACCCCCCCGCATACACACACGCACGCACACACATACACAGAGAACCCCCGGCGCTTACACACACATCCCTTACCTCGTCTCGGCGTCTTCGCGCTCCCTTGCCCCCGCTCCTCTGGTGCGCGCGCACCACTAGTTTCGATTCCCGCGTCGGCTCCTCTGTGGTGCGCGCGCACCACAGGTTTCTATTTAAACAGCCAATCAGGAGGCAGAACTCCTTTCAGAAATGCTCCCTCTCTGGTCCGCTATACATTTCCCTTCTCACCGCTCGAGTCCAGTCTGTCTTTTATTTTTGTGGCATTTCACTCGCACGTCATTTCAAACCGGCGTCTTCCGGGTTTCTCCATACTCGTATAATACGGGAATTTTGGGATCCGTCTTTTATGTCAATACTAGCATCAGGACACGCATTGAGCACGCATGCGGCTGCGCACGTAACTCCTAATCCCGAGGTCGCCTCTTTCCTTGGAAGAGGCACTCGTACGATAAACACCAAGCTGGCGAGTAATACGGCAGCTCTCCTTATTGCAATTTGTGAAGTCCTAGAAGACCCAGAACGTTGATATTTCGACAAAAGTCAGATACTTTCAAAAAGGAAAATCTATTCAGCTTGAAACAATATGTGTTTACAATATCTCAAGTGTTCTATCAGTTTCCTGAGTAATATTTAATCACGTGAATAATTCTTCTACTATCAAGCTGTAAATTAAAAACGATTATTAAATTATAAAGTAGGCAAGTTTCACCTAAAAGTTTACAAAAGTTTTGCTTTCCGTTCCACCAAACTTTGTTGTAAATAAATAAAATGCCTTTCTATTATGGCTGCCGAGAATCCTGTTACTACAGAAATGGCGTGTGGACATCCAGAGTACTAGTCCTCCTTTTATGTCGCCACACGTTGTCCTGTATTGCTTTGGCGAGGCTTTGACAGTCTTGCCGGTTGCCACCCATGTCAGCTCTGACTCCTCCTGCCTCTCCCGGGACGGCGGAAAAGTAGGAGTTCAGCTCCTGGTGTCCTGGGAGTGGAGGACAAACCGGAGTCATGAAGCGCGACGTGCGGATCCTGCTGCTGGGAGAAGGTGAGGGGATGTACTAGAGGGCAGGCTCACCTCTCTGAAATCTTATATACTTCCACCTGTAGGAGGCACCTGGTTCCGTCTCGTTCCCTGTGTCAGGAAGTCACGGTCGCTGCTGGTTCACCGTGCGTTGTAGTAGAGACCAGCGCTACTTCCATAGCATGGCATTAGAATTGAAATAGCATGATTCGTGCACAGAGCTCATATATTGCGAGGAACAACTTTAGACCACCCATAATGGCAAGCGTACTTTGCCTGTACCAGTCCCAGAATGCTAAGTGTTCCTGGCAGAGAGGCTAGGACTGGGGGAGTTTTTGGCAAATTTACTAGTTCTGATGGAGACAATTTGAGAGAGGTGCTTCTCAGTCACAAGCGTCAATATGTGCCAAGACAAGGAGCAGTCTGCCCTTGATTTTGAAGAGCTCTCAATTTTCCCAGACTCGAGTAGCGCATCCAATCCAATTTGTGTCTTTGCTTTTTTTGGGTCTTGCTGTCCAAATTACATATTGAGATAATAGGATTATAAATCCCAGAATGCACAGGAAAAACCTATACTTTATGAGTTACGCATGGAACTGAGAAATCTGAAAGCTCTAATTTTCGGCAGGAGGTTTTTATGACAGCGCCAGGAGGAGAGCACCTTTGGTAATGCAGTGCCTAAATATATCATGAAGCCTGACTGCCGGAACAAATAGTCCATGTCAAGTATTTGGGTAGCAGAACTTACCCAAGGGCTGAATTATTCATGGATTACCCTATCATGAAGCCCCATTAAATGCCCAAATAACTAACTGAGACAAACCCCTCTATTTCAGTTTTATTAAGAGCTGGCCTGGCTCCAGGATTCTCAACCTGGGAGGGCAATGAAAACACATGAGTGGGCATGAAGATACACAGGAAAGCAGGCACAAATCATCATTGCTGCGCCTGCTATATAAAACAGCACAGACCCAACTACTAACTGATGGGACTGGTGATGCTGAAGTTATTTCATGAACTAGAAACTTGGATTGCACACCAAAATATTTTGTCATCATTTAAACATGCTCCTTTGAATGGTACATCACACAGAATGTTAGTAATGTCTATGGTTGCTAATTTTTTAATGTTGGAAATCTACTGTATGCTTGCTTTAGGGAGTTCAAAACAACATTTGTTGGAGTTGATAGGAACTTAAATATAATGAATAGATGGGGAATTTCATATTGTTAGGAGCTAGCCAGCAGCTATACAGTAGAACCTTTGTTCAAATAAAGCGTAGCAGCGCCTCTGCTTTATCCCTGACAATCTATATTGATAAGAGATGTGTCTGCTCACACTTCTTATTCTGCGTCTATGTAGTAGATGTAAGGAATGCTTTGGGAATTATAGATCTTAATCCCCAAAACTGGAGTGGAACTTGTCCTCCAATATTACAGTAGCAGGTGACACAATCATATTGATCAGAATTAGTATCGCCTTGCAGCATCAATTAAGTGTCTTTCATAGTTACAGCAAGTTCAACAAGACAGAAGTGTAATCAACAAAAACAAATGTGGCAGAAAGTTGGTGTATGAATAGTCAAGCGTTTGCCAATATACCAGCCTACAGATACATTTGTCTGGTTCAACGAAAAGGACATTTATCATCATCAACGAGCATCAGTAAACCTTAAAGCTGCTTTTTAAATATACGTTTTGGACATGTTATTTAGCCGCCTTGCAGGCCCAAAAGCAAATCTCATTCTAGATGCAGCAAGGGTCACATTTCTGTACACTTTGGCTTGTGCTTTAGAGGCTTATCCAGCTAAACTGTCGAAGAGGTTAGGCACTGAGCCATTAAGGTTGCTCAGATTATTCAGGTTACCTAACTCCACCTCACAAAAGCAAATTAGACTAGCGTTTAGTCTAGCTGAAAACACACTGGCAATGAAGCTTGCTTTGTTCTAATTTGGCACCAAAGCTGACATTAAGGGAGAGTCAATTAAAATCTCAGTTTTTTGTTCTATTTACTTGATTTAAGGGGTTACCCTATATTCCCAGTGTTTACATTCATCCTTACATCCTAACATTATTGAATATTCAGAAGGTATTGCAAATTGGATTGGCAAATGGTGTATTTAAAAGGATAATGACAAAAAATCTAAATGACAAATCATACTGTCTAGAACTAACTAGTTTGCCGAAAGAAAACATGCTGTGCTAGGACTAACCACATATTTCTGCAATAAGATGAAGAGGTATCTGTTAGACCTGCTTCCTATCTTTCGCTTTGAGAATTAAGGTTTGGGCTTTTCTCATTGGAGGAACCAGGCCAAGTTTGCATAAACCCACACCTCGTAGGTTGCTGTAGATTCTGCAATAACATCATAGTGTTCTATGCATATCATTTATTGTTTCCCCAAGCTGCAGAACAAATGAAGAAGGTATTTAAAATCTCCGTCACAGAACTGGCCATGCAGTAATGTCTTGCTTAGGTGGGCAAGTGGTTTTGTGAAATGTACTGGTGCCATATTGAAATTCAGGATGGAAATGAAAACTCATTGAGTTGAAGAATATTGCTTTGTAATATGTACTGCAGAGTACTCTTTTTTTTAGGTCTCGCTGGAGTTAGCATCCGAAGGATGCGTCCAGCTAGAGACGTATAGCTGCCCGTCTCGGGGGAATTAGGGACAGGAGGGTGTTATGAGCTTTTCGTGTGGATTTGGGTGCGCGAACGCGCACGTCCAGCACGGCGCCGTGCACACTGTCTTAAACACGGGCACCCGCAGGGAGGGAAAGCACACGGGGGGGGGGCTGCGGCAACCGGCAATGTGCCCCGACGCCCCCCTCTGCTACCACAACACCGGCCCCACTTACCGGTAGGCTGCCAGTCTGCTCTGGAGCTCCCGTTCTTAGGGGCTCCTGCGGCGGCATCTCCTCATGTAGCGCGGGGCTTGCTCCATCATACAGGAGCCCCGCGCAGCTCCACCGGCTTCCCCTTCACCCGGCAGCTCCACCGGCTTCCCCTTCACCCGGGCCCCCTCCTGGGACCCGGGGCTTTCTGCAGCAACTCCGGTCTCCCTCCACCGCATGGGAGACCGGCAACGACAGCTAAAGTTTCCCCCAGGCAGGGGGAAGCGGAAACCTCGATCAGGCCCCGCCCACGTCTCCTCCGTGTTTGCCTGACTTCCTGCCTCGGCGGCAGCCAATGACAGCGCGGCCCGAGCAGGGTGGCGGGCACAGCGTCTCCCGTCCACAATACAGCGAGGTAGGATCTCACTTAGAGAAATCCATTGTTTGGAAGGCATTGCACCCGGGGATCTTGTTCCATAACAAAGCGCTGCATTTCAGCTGCTCTCCTGGCAGGGGTCACATGAGACAGCCAAGCTTCTTCCCGCCTTGGCACCAACACACCTGGGGAAGATGATCACATTAGCATATCGATAGAATCTGGGGAGCAACCCCGCCCCTCATCGAGTCTCCCCTCCCATTCTCCCCCAAGAGACAAACTTTAAGAAGCTGAGAGGGCTTGGGGGTCACAATCCTACAATCCTGAGCGAAAGCAGAGCAAGATGGCGAGCCTTCTGACTCTGGCAGGTGGAACCAGCGAGGAGAGGGGGGTCCGCAGGGACCCCGGCGCCAGCGCAGAGCCAGAGGTATGGCAGATCTTCATTCTGGTGCTCTCCCTCTCGCCCACCGTGCTGGGCCTCCAGAGACACTAGGGTGCACCGGGGCCAAGGAGCGCACCCAAGAGCCGGCCTTTAGGAGCCAGAGGATGGCACAGAGGTGAGAACCGATGACTGTACACTAGAGGGCAGCCCCGTTCACCACTGACGTCTGGGCAAGTGGACAGGCCAAGAGGTGCACACTCAGTGCCACATAATTATATGCCACACAATTACACTCTACTGAATACAACATACACTCGCACAATACCACTCAGTGCCACGTAATTATATGCTACATAATTACACTGCGCTCAACGCAACATACACTCCAAATACCACTCAATGCCACATCATTACACACCACATAATTACACTCTACTGAATGCAGCACACACTCCACACAATACCACTCAATGCCACATAATGATATGCTACATAATTACAATGCAACATACACTCCAAACAATACCACTCAGTGCCACATAATTACACGCCACACAATTACTTTACTGAATACAACATACACTCCTCATAATACCACGCAGTGCCACATAATTACACGCCACATAATTACACTGCTCTCAATGCAACATACACTCCAAATACCACTCAATGCCACATAATTACACTGCACTCAATGCAACATACACTCCAAATACCACTCAGTGCCATATAATTACAAGCCACATAATTACACTGTACTCAATGCAACACACTCCACACAATACCACTCAGTGCCACATAATTATATGTTACATAATTACACTGCACTCAATGCAACATACACTCCAAATACCACTCAGTGCCACATAATTACACACCACATAATTACACTGCTCTCAATGCAACATACACTCCAAATACCACTCAATGCCACATAATTACACTGCACTCAATGCAACATACACTCCAAATACCACTCAGTGCCATATAATTACAAGCCACATAATTACACTGTACTCAATGCAACACACACTCCACACAATACCACTCAGTGCCACATAATTATATGCTACATAATTACACTGCGCTCAATGCAACATACACTCCAAATACTACTCAGTGCACATAATTACACAACACATAATTACACTGCACTCAATGCAACATACACTCCAAATACCACTCAGTGCCACATAATTACACGCCGCATAATTACACTGCACTCAATGCAACATACACTCCAAATACCACTCAGTGGCACATAATTACACGCCACATAATTACACTGCACGCAATGCAACATACACTCCAAATATCACTCAGTGCTACATAATAACACACCACATAATTACACTGCACTCAATGCAACAATACACTCCAAATACCACTCAGTGCCACACAGTTACACACCACATAATTACACTGCACTCAATGCAACATACACTCCAAATACAACTCAGTGCCACATAATTACATGCCACATAATTACACTGCACTCAATGCACCATACACTCCAAATACAACTCAGTGCCACATAATTACACGCCGCATAATTACACTGCACTCAATGCTACATACACTCCAAATACCACTCAGTGCCACATAATTACACGCCACATAATTACACTGCACTCAATGCAACATACACTCCAAATACCACTCAGTGCCACATAATTACACGGCACATAATTACACTGCACACAATGCAACATACACTCCAAATATCACTCAGTGCCACATAATTACACTGCACTCGATGCAACAATACACTCCAAATACCACTCAGTGCCACATAGTTACACACCACATAATTACACTGCACTCAATGCAACATACACTCCAACTACAACTCAGTGCCACATAATTACACGCCACATAATTACACTGCACTCAATGCAACATACACTCCAAATACCACTCAGTGCTACATAATTACACGCCCCATAATTACACTCTACTGAATGCAACACACACACTCCACACGATACCACTCAGTGCCACATAATTATATCTATCTATCGCCCTCTATCTATCTATCTATCTATCTATCTATCTATCTATCTATCTATCTATCTATCACCCTCACTCTATTTATCCATCGCCCCCACTCTATCGCCCTTTCTCTATCTATCTATCGCCCTCACTCTACATATCACATCACCACAACATCACTCAGCACCACCACAGCATCACTCAGGGGCACCACAAAATCACTCAGCGCCACCACAGCATCAATATGTGCAACCATTCAACAACAACTAGTTCAAATATGTTCTCTCAATGTTTCAAGCTTTATTATAAATGTCACAAAAAAGATGTTAATATTTCACATCTATTCTTGGATTTTCGTCACAATAAAATACACTGAACATAATCTTCACAAAAGTTATTTACAAAACTTTAAGCTATTGCCATTATAAATTACAATAACTTTTATTTAAGTATTAATTATTAAAAAATAAATAAAAGCCATTTATTTGTAATATCAATACATGTAAGTCACGTAAATAAAACACATATTGCATTACAAATGCTATAGGTGTCACATTTGCGAAAGCTATACCTATTAGCATTGTAAATGACAAAGCTATTAATTTCGCTATTTTCAAAACCAACACATAAATACAAAATTTGTCATTTACAATACCAATAGCTCAAACTTTCCTAATGCGAGACCTATTGCATTGTAAATGCTTGTTATTTGTTTGCTTCTTATTTGATGGCTTTCCATGTCCCAGCTTGTTCTTGTGTTTGTCCCTCTCCTGGGCCATATGTTGTTTGGCAATGTTTTGTCTTGGCTGACTTGTACTCTTCCACTGCTTACTTTTATGAAAATACTTTTTTCTTTTTGTTTTAAGTGCTGCATGAGAGCAGCTGTTTCCTGAATCTCTCTCCCTTGTGTGCTTCTCCCAAATGCATGCCTCTTTCTTGTGCTCCTTATAGCTCTCACCCTCGTGCCGCTCTCCCTCATGATTTTGTAGAGATAGACTACGAAGTTGATAATATAATGCCCCAGTGTTACCCTGAGATGTAGCGGAATATGACCACTTACTGAAGGAACATTGGTTTGTTATCTCTTATCAATGTTCTTTAGAGCTCCATGTGTAAGTTAATCAGTGGAAGACAGGGCATGGATCTTTGAGACATGAAGTTCAGTGTTCAGATGCTGGAGGTGGTCCTGGAATGACAGTGTAAACCATTTCGAGACAGTACCAGCAATAACCAAAGCTAGGCATTATTCTATGCTTGCAAGCTACATTGTCCTATGCATTAAATGCCACTGAATGGTAGTGGTTTCTAAATCTTCCTTGTGGAATTTGGCTGAGGCCTGAAGGTTATGTTGTACTGAGAGGAGGATCTGCCGGGGAGCAGTCTTTTATATTGATTATATACAGTACATTAACTACAAATTTTAGGGTAGTGGGATCTGTGCTAGTGTCTCTGAAACGAGTAGTTTTTGTTTTGTGGGAAATTAGCTTTTAAGTTGTAAACTACTCTGGTATTTCTTTCTTAAAAAGAACCACTGTGATTGGATGGAAGCTTATCTGGTTATTAGGGTTATTTTTTTAAACCTTTTTTATTAGCATTTGCATTAAATCACAGCTGATTAATCAAGTGCATCTTGTGTCTCATCAGATCTAATGTTATCCACACCATCGCCACACAGAACATTACATATGTACAAATCCGTTCCTCCGTAATTCCTGGCACCATGAACAGTAAAGTACTTAAAGCCGTCCCCAGTAGTACATCCATTGCATTTGTCATTCGCTCAGTTCCAGATCGGATTCCTCTGGAGGAGGGGCGCACACATTCCCTCTATATGTGTTCCATTTGCCCCCCACCTTCGTCCATTTTCGTGGACCCCCCTCTCTGAACGAACATCGTTTTCTCCGCCTCCATTGCGCTGTCTAGGTCACGATACCACTGTTGATGGGAGAGGACCGTCTGTGCTGCTCAGTGTCGAGCAATGTTCCATTTTGCTAGTGCAATACCCATGGTTGCCCAGCTCTGCTCCATGTGGTTAAGGTCCGTTGGCTCCCGCACATTGAGTAGACAGCTCCTTGGTTCCAGGAAGACCTCAAAGCCACTCACTCGAGTGAGCGTATCCATGACCGCCCTCCAGTACGAAGTAATGCGGGGACAGTCCCATAGTGTATGATAAAAGGAGCCCTCAACTCTGCACCCTCTAAGACAAAGCAGTGAATCAGCCCTCCCTAGTTTGTAAAGGGTGGTTCTGGTGTAATATGTTCTGTGCAATATTTTAAGTTGCACAAGCTTTGGTCTGGATGCGATTGCCACCTCCCGCAGGGACGCCAGGGCCTCCTGCCAGTCTTGTTCATCCATCTCACCTACCTCGGCTTGCCACTTCTCTCTGAGATTGTGAGTGGGATCATTTAGGTTATTGATCAATTTGCGATATGTTTAAGAAACTGCCTTTTTAGTGAGGTGGTCCGTCAATAATCGATCCTCGAGTGGCGAGGACTCTGGGAGGTCAGTTCCGGGAGGTATGGCCTTTGATAGTGCATGCTTTATTTGAATGTATCTGTAGTGCTCCGTCCCTACCATCTGATATGTTGCTTGCAGCTGTGCAAAAGTGATTACCCCCCCCCTTTTTCCACAGGTCCCCCCCCCCCATGGAGATGCTTATTTGATCCCAACGGGAGAAACCTTTGCTGGTGCGTAGCTTACCCAACCTAGGGGTGTCCCAGAGTGGTGTCTGTTTTGTTATCACTCCCTCCCATTCAAGCGCTCGCTGTGCTACAGACCAAACATGTAAAGTGTCGGCCGTGGGGCCAATCAGTGCTTGTTTCCGAGTTTTATCATATAGGGCACCCATGATTCCATCTGTGCCAAGAGTGTGCCTGTCCATACGTAATGCTTGTTCCTCTTGTGGAGCCTTTGATTGATCCACTATAAGCTGCGAGGCCCAATAATATAACTGAATGTTGGGAAGGGCAATTCCTCCATCATACTAACTCTGTGTAAGTTTACGCAACACTATCCGTGGAGTCTTCCCCCCCCCCCCCCCCGAGAAGGTGTCCCACCTCTGCCTCAATCGACTTGAAATAGGAGTTAGGGACAGGAGTGGGGTGTTTTTGCGGTGCATATAAAAACCTGGGTAGAGCCATCATCTTAAACAGGGCTGCTCTCCCCAGTAGTGTCAGCAGCAGGGAGTGCCACCATTTCACATCACTGCGGAGTCTCTTCAGTGGTGGCAGGAGATTGCGCTCGTAAAATTGTGTGGGGTGTGGCGTGATGTGTATACCTAGGTACTTAAATCCATCATCCGCTAGCAATATCTCCACCCCCCCCCCGGGGAAAATGTGGGGGAGGACCCTTAAGTATATAAAGCATGAATTTCGCCCAGTTAATGGTGTAACCGGAGACTCTGCCGTAGGACTCGAAGGTGTCAAGCAGGCAGATGGACCTTCGGGGGTTGCCATATATAGCAAGATATCATCGCGTAGAGGGCAATACAGTCTTCCCAACCTATCCACCTTAACCCACGTATTGCTGGATCCCACCTTATCCACGCCGCCAAGGGCTCGAGCACTAAAGCAAATAGAAGCAGGGACAGCGGGCACCCCTGCCTGGTGCCACGTCCTGAAGGAAATTCCTCTGAGAGCTGTCCATTGACTACCACTTGCGCCAGTGGTCGCGTGTACAGCAACTTAATCCAGGCACAAAACTTGGGCCCAAAGCCAAAGTGCTACAGCACTGCGAAAAGGAAGGGCCATTCAACTCGGTCGAAGGTCATGCTGGCGTCCAAAGAGAGAATGACCGCATCCTCCTAGATAGTGGGTATTCTGGCCAACACACCATAGATTCTCCGGAGATTCATTTGCCATGTTTTTACCCGGCATGAAGCCGGATTGGTCGGGGTTTATCAGGGTCGTTAAAGGGGCTGTAGCCTGGCTGCCAGTACTTTTGCAAGAATTTTCACCTCTGCGTTAAGAAGCAAAATCGGGCGGTAGGAGGTACATTTCTGCCGGGGCTTACCTGGTTTTGGAATCGTAATAAGTGTTGCTACTCGTTGGTCTCTAGGGAGTATTCCTATCTCTAGGCTAGCCTCCTACATCCTCAACAAGTGGGGCGCCAACATGTCGGAATCTTTCTTATAGAGTTCTATCGGAATACCGTTGGGACCCAGTTCCTTCCCTGACTGAAGCCCTTGATTGGCTGCAGTGATTTCATCCACCGTAAGGTTAGCCTCCAACGCCTGGATGTCTTGCGATGCCAACTTTAGGAGACGTATGTCTTTGATATAGGCCAGATTTTCTTCTACAGAAGTCGTTGCTCCGGGGTATAGACTGTTTCATAGTGGTGTGTAAATGCTGTGACTATGTCGTTAGGGTCTGTTAGTGTCTCCCCTGAGGGCAGCTGAATCTGTGCCACCCAACGACTGGCCCGTTCTTTTTTATCTAACCAGGCTAAGAGCCTGCCCGCCTTTTCCCCAACCTCATGGATGGTGTGTTGTGTTTTTGTGATCTTCCCTTTAGCACCCTCCCATACGTAGTCCCTATAGGCTTGTTTCGCCAGGTTAAGGGAGTGGGTCGTGTGGTCAGTGGGATCAGCGGCATGCACGCTTTCTGCCCGGCCAACTGCCCGTTCAAGTTCCTCCACCTGTTGCGTTTGGTCCTGTTTGCTGGCAGTGATTAAAGAAATAGCTTGTCTGCGGAGGACTGTTTTATATGTTTCCCATAAGGTGACGGGAGAGGCAACTGAGTGTGTTTTTTCTCGAAAATGATGTTCGGAGGTCTTATAGAGGCATTTCCAAACTTTGGGTTCTTTGAGGAATCCAGGATGTAGAGGGTATGTATTCCCCCCATACTTGTGGGGAAAGTAAATATATAGTCGATATGCGATAGGCTATTGTGTGCCCCTGAGTGGTAGGTGTACTGGTGTGCTTCGGGATATCGTGTGCGCCACACGTCCACCAGCCCGATTGCGTCCAGGAACTCCCGGAGGGGTGATGAGGTCGTCCCCTGTTCTCTATGTGGGTATCTATCTAGTGCTACATCTATTGTGGCTTTAAAGTCGCCCCCCCCGATTAACTCCCCGGGCGGTAGTGCAACCGCAACTTACCAAGGGCTGGGATGGCGAGACTGTGGAGCGCTGGAGGAATGTATACTGTCAACAAATTGTATGGTCGCTCTTCCCATTAACAGGAGAGTGCTGCAAAGCGCCCCTGATCATCCGTCCAGGTCTTGGTTTATACTAGAGGGCAGCTCTTCCTGATCAAGATCCCCACCCCTCTGGAACTGGATGTAAAGTCAGAATGGACCGCCATTTGAAACCTCCATCTATCCAACGCCTTAATTGCAGTGCTGACCAGATGCGATTCTTGGATGAAGGCGACTGATGGGGTATATCGCTTGAGGTATTGTAATAGTAATGCCTTGTTTATTTTGTTACACAGGCCATTTACATTCCAGGATAGTACCGTTAGGGGGGAACCCAGTGTGTGTGCGGGTCTTTAGGCTGTGATCGGGGAGGGCTGTGCGTTACGGTCCCCAGAGTCTGTGAGTGATCGGTAGACCTGGGAATAGTGGGGTTCTGCCTCTGTGTGGCACCGTCCTTACGACAAAGTGTATCAGCTGTGAATACTCTCTTGTAAATAACCTAAAATCAACAAAATCGAACTTGAACTGCACCCCTCCCTCCACCCCCCTCCCTGCTCCCCTGCAAGACGGATCCCCAACTACCCGCCACCCCAACAATGCAGAGTGCTTCAATCCCATGAAGTCAAGTCAAGAAATTTGTATAGCGCGCTACTCACCCAGAGGGTCTCAAGGCGCTTAAGGGAGAGGGGTTCGCTACTGATCGAACAGCCAGGGTCTCAAGGCGCTTAAGGGAGATGGGTTCGCTACTGATCGAACAGCCAGGTTTTGAGTTGCTTTCTGAAGAAGAGGTGGTTCTGTGTAAGACGGAGGTGGGTGGGGAGGGAGTTCCAGGTCTTGGCCGCCAGATATGAGAAGGATCTTCCTCCCATGGTGGCTCTACGGATGCGTGGAATCGCGGCAAGGGCTTGGTTGGATGATCGTAATTGGCGGGTGGGGGTGTAAAAGGTCAAGCGAGTGTTGAGGTATCTGGGTCCTAGTTCGTGGAGGGCCTTGTGTGCGTGGGTGAGGAGACGGAACGTGACTCTCTTGTTGACGGGGAGCCAGTGCAGGTCTCTCAGGTGACCTGATATGTGGTTGTGGCGAGGTATGTCTAGGATGAGTCGAGCGGAGGCGTTCTGAATGCGTTGAAGTCTATTCTGCAATTTGGCTGTGGTTCCGGCGTAGAGGGTGTTTCCGTAGTCCAGTCGGCTGGTCACAAGTGCTTGGGTGACCGTCTTCCTTGTTTCGGTGGGGATCCACCAGAAGATCTTTCGGAGCATGCGTAGGATGTTAAAACATGATGAGGATACGGCGTTGACTTGTCTGGTCATCGAGAGGTAGGAGTCTAGGATGAATCCCAAGTTGCGAGCATGGTCCATTGGTTTGGGTGCGCTGCCTAGGGCCGGGGGTCACCATGAGTCGTCCCAAGCAGAGGGGGATGATCCTAGGATGAGGACTTCCGTCTTGTCTGAATTCAGTTTTAGGTGGCTGTTCTTCATCCACTCGGCTACGTCTTTCATCCCTTCGTGTAGGTTGGTTTTGGCGGTGGTTGGGTCTTTGGTGAGGGAGAGGATCAGCTGGGTGTCGTCTGCGTAGGAGATGATGTTGAGGTTGTGTTGGCGTGCGATGGATGCGAGGGGACTCATGTAGATGTTGAAGAGGGTGGGGCTAAGCGATGATCCTTGTGGTACGCCGCATGAGACTTCGGTGGCCTCTGATCTGAAAGGGGGGAGGCGGACTCTCTGGGTTCTTCCGGCGAGGAACGAGATGATCCAATCCAATGCCTTATCTTGTATCCCGACGTTCCTGAGGCGTTGTATAAGTGTGCGGTGGCAGACCGTGTCGAATACTGCGGAGAGGTCCAGGAGGATGAGGGCCGCTGTTTCCCCGTTGTCGAGCAGTGTCCGGATGTCGTCTGTGGCTGCGATGTGGGCGGTCTCGGTGCTGTGGTTGGCTCGGAAGCCGGACTGTGAGGGGTCGAGGGAACTGTTAGACTCAAGGAAGGCGGCGAGTTGATTGTTGACGGTCTTCTCTATGACTTTGGCGGGGAACGGGAGGAGCGAGATGGGGCGGTAGTTAAGTTCGGTGGGGTCTGCTGTAGGTTTCTTCAGGAGGGCGCTGAGTTCAGCATGTTTCCAGCTTTCCGGGAAGGTAGCGGTGTGGAAGGAGCAGTTGATGATGTCCCGGAGTTGGGGGGCGATGACGGAGTCGGCCTTGTTGATGTGGTGGGGGCATGGGTCGGTTGGCGATCCGGAATGGATGGAGTTCATCAATCGGGTGGTGTCTTCGGTGCTGATCGGGGTCCATGCGCGAAGGGTGGTGGTGGGGGGCTTCGGTTCAGTGGTGAGGGGAGTGGACTGGTCGCCAAAGCTGTTATGTATGTCTGCGATCTTGCTGTGGAAGAACGAGGCTAGAGAGTCGCAGAGGTCTTGAGAGGGAGTGATGTCGTTGTTGCTGGGATTGGTGAGCTCTTTGACAATGCTGAAGAGTTCCTTGCTGTTGTGGGCGTTGTTGTTTAGTCGGTCCCTGAATGCTGATTTCTTGGTGGTACGGATCAGCTGGTGGTGTTTGCGGGTGGCATTCTTGAGGGCGGTCATGTTGTCTGTGGTTGGGTTTCTTCGCCAAGCTTTCTCGAGGGTGCGGCAGTTCTTTTTGGAGTTCTTGAGGTCGTCGTTGAACCAGGAGGCTTTTTTGCTTCCTGGCTTGTTTGGATGGTTTTTCAAGGGTGCTAGTTCGTTAGCACAGTGGGTGATCCACTGTGTGAGATTGGTGGCTGCTTGATTTGGGTCTGTTGATATGGCGGGAGTGTTTTGGTTCAGAGATGTGGTGAGCTGGTCGGTGGTAATTTTGTTCCAGCTTCTGCGGGGAACTTGTTGCGGGTGGTGGTGGGTCGTGGTCTTTCTGAAGCTGAAGTGGACGCAGCTGTGGTCTGTCCAGTGGAGACCTGTGGAGTGGTTGAAGGAGATGTGCTTGCTGGAGGAGAAGATTGGTTCCAGCGTGTGTCCGGCGTAGTGGGTGGGGGTGTTCACCAGTTGTTTGAGTCCGAGATTGGCGAGGTTGTCCAGCAGGGTGGTGGTGTTGTTGTTGTTCTCCAGTGGAAGTTGAGGTCCCCTAGGAGAATATAGTCATCGGAGGGGAGGGCGTGGGGGCTGATAAAGTCAGCGATGTCTTCGCTGAATTGTGTGCGGGGTCCTGGGGGTCTGTAAATGAGGGTGCCTCTGAGTGTGGTCTTGGGGTCGGTGTGTATCTGGAAGTGGAGGTGTTCGGTGGTTTTGAGGGTGTCGTCGGAGTTGGCGAGATGCGGATGGTGTTCTTGTGGACGATGGCGATGCCTCCTCCTGTTTGGTTGATGCGGTCTCTTCGGATGATCTTGTATCCGTCCGGTATGGCTATGGCGATGTCGGGTGCTGATGAGGCGTTCATCCATGTTTCCGTGAGAAAGGCGACGTCCGGCGATGTGGTGTCGAGTAGGTTCCAAAGTTCGATGGCGTGTCTGTGGACCGAGCGAGTGTTGAGCAGGATGCACTTCAGGTGGTTGTTGCTGGAGCTCTGTTTGGCGTTTGTGGTTGTAGTGTGGGTTCTGATGCAGCAGAACTTGCAGGATTGGCAGGTGAAGGGTCCATGGGTGCGTCCTGGGGCGGCTTGGTTGCAGTCGTGGAGGCGACCGGTGTTGAGTGAAGTGAGGGTTGCGGCGTCGTAAGTTCGACAGGAGGGATGGCTTTTGTGGGATCCAAGGGGTCTGGCGCTGGGCGCGGTCCAGGTGCGGACGGGCGAAGACGGGCTTACCTTTGGCGCGCCTTCGGCACGCATAGGGCGCGTCCGCTGCGCGTGGACGCTGCACGTATGCGTCTGTCATAAGTGGAGGGGGGCGGAGCGAGGGAGGAGCAGCTGGGAGGCGGGAGCGGGGTGGCGAGTGGGGAGGGGAGCGGTCAAGCTGGAGGGAGCGGGGGTGGGGCCGGATCAGCGGCAGGGAGCGCGGCGGAAGACTGAGCAAAACCAAATGCAGGCACAATAATTACAGGGGCAATACAATTACAGCTCAATACTACAATTACAGCTCAATACAAAGCAGGGGCACGAATACAAGCTCAAGCTCAATACAAAGCAGGGGCAGGAATGCAAGCTCAATACTTATTAGCGATGGTGCGAGAGGAGCGACCGGCTCTGACCAGGTCAGGTCGTGTCACCAACAGTACTTTCGTGCGGGAGGGAAAGTCCGAGATGTCCCTTGAGGTTCCCGATTGCCCCCAACCTGTATAGAACCTGTATAGAACGTAACAGTACATGTATCACCGTATGTCCTTTATAGCATCCCAGTCTGGACCAGAGCCAACCGGCCTGGCTCAGTTGCATGGCGCTGTTCATTTGGACCTCTAGTCTGGCCGTCCTCTTCCAGCAGGTCCCTCTGTTGTTGTGCGACCTTCCATTCTGGATGTTGTCAACCTCATCTTCCAGCCTCCCCTTGCGGTGGGTCCTGTTCCTCGCCGTCATCTCTCTCGCTCGGTGAGGACTCCCGTGACGGATGTCTTTGTTGCTGTCTTGCTGTTCGTCCTGTGCTTACCACCTATCTCCAGCCGGTCATGTAATTCCCCAGGCGCCTCAAAGAACCAGGTTTTGCCATTTGCCACCACCCGCAGCTTTGCCGGGAACAACATGGAGTAGGTGATTTCTCTGCGCCCGAGTTGTTTTTTCACCTCAAGGAAGCTCCTTCTCTTCCTGGTGACTGTGGCTGTGCAATCGGGGAAGAATGATACCACTGAGTTCATAATGCTCAGCGGAGGAGCCACCTGCGCCGTCTGTAGAATGGCGTCACGGTCACGAAAGTTAAAAGTGCGAGCCGACAATGGTCTGGGGGGAGCCCCTGGCTTGGGCCTTCCCCCTGGTACTCTATGCACCCTCTCGACCGAGAAAAAACTAGATAGTCCTCTCAGCTGGAGCCTCGTCTTGATGAGCTCTTCAATGTACAGGTCTGTTGCTGGTCCCCCTTCGCTTTACGGAATGCGCCGAGAGCGTCCTTCTTGGTCATCCAGCTTCGCACCCATTAGCCTGTTTTCTGCTTCTGGTTGACTGACTTTCCGTTGCAAAGTGGTAGTATCTTTAACTAGTGACGTCTTTACATTTTTCTACCTCCTTCACTCTCGTGGCCATTTTCTGAAAGTCGGCGCGAAGGAAGGAGACTTCCGCCGAGATCGATCCCACTGTTGTCTGGACACTGGTGAGAGCGGATATAATGTCCTGTAGTGTGACTTCTGGCTGGCATTCCTGCGTGGGGGCTTGTTCTTTTGAAGCATTCTTATCGGACAATGCAGGAAAGTCTTTGGAGTAGGCATACTTGTCTAGCTTGAGCTGCTGCGTTGCACGCTGGCCCATTAGTGTATGATTTACGGGCAATGGGTGCCCAGTCGGGGTGCGGAGCAGTACTTGTCGCTGCCTGCCGTGTGGTTGGACGTCACATTCGGCCTTTCGGTTGAACGGCTACGCAGAATGAGCAGCGACCGTGGGGGGGACAGTAGTGTAGGCTCGTGGCTAGTCCCGGGGGCATCCTGAGGGGTCGTAGTGCCCAGTAGCGATTAATCCAGCCAGTATACTGGTAACACAAGTAATTGGGCAGTTACTCGTAGCAGGGAACCGGTGAGGCACTGAGGTGCTTGTGCACTACCTGCAGGCCTGGGGCTTCCCTGTACCCACGTGTGCAGCAATGGCCTATCTCCTGGTTCCGCGTGTTGCACCTTTTCAGTTTGTTGAACAGCTTTGCTGGCGGCTGGGAATGGTGCCCCCCTGGTTCTGCCCTGGGTGCCTCTATGCGCGGGTGGTGGTCTCTCTGGCACGAGTTCGCCGCTGCTCTATCTTTGCTGTGTTGTCTGGGAATGGCGCCAGGGCCCGTACTATCCTCGGGGCACTTCTACTGGCAGGGCCACCCACTGTTTGGTTGTTTCGTCTTGCTGCCAATTTGCATGAAATACGGCGCCAGCCGTTCCGGATGCGCTGGGCTGTTCTGCTACGCGAGGGCGCTGCTGCAGTCACGCAGATAAGCCTCACAATGGTCGCGTCTCTGGGGTAGCGCTGTGGCAGTATTCCGGCCTCCTATTTCGATCATCGGCAGATGCCCCACACCTTCCGGTTTGGGATTTTAGGCGTTGGGTTTAGTTTTCGGTACGGATTAGTGGACGAATTGCTGGGGGACCTCTCGGTAGTCCCAGAGCGCCTCTAGGCTGCGGCCATCATGCTCTGCTGCAAGCCACGCCCCCCCCTTATTAGGGTTATTTGAACGTTTTTTTTATAGCCTGTTTCCAGGCTGCTAGTGAATTTTGATAAATTAGGGATACATTAATATTCCTGAGCCACTCATGAACATAGCCTTCATAAAGTCTCCATTAAGAACCCTTCAGCGATGAAGCTTGATCCTTTGATTGTTGAAAAAGGGTCAGGCAGATCAGGTCGATTACCCCTTTTCAAGGATTGCCCGGCGTTAGCCGCCTCTCACCCAACTCACGGTTACCAAATAAAGAGGCAGGCGCTGGGGACTGGAAGGCAGGAAACAGGAGTTTATTCCGACGGAGCAGAACACGTCAAATCAGACAACAGGGTATCTTCTCGAGGTGCTCTTAACGCATCCTTGAGGCCTGGCCTCTTATACACAGGTTTATTGCTTTATTACATGAAACACATTTTTGTCAATACTTTGATGTACGGAAAGACATCCTCGGAATCCTCACTTTGGGCTTGTTCCCACACACATTTACAGTAGAAGTCCCCACCCCCGTCACAGTGGGTGATGACTATCGCACACCAGGACATTCCGTCGATTCCCGGAATGTGTGCGGCCGATCGGATCTCATGGGGTGGGGGCTTTGATCTGCCATAGATTCTTTGAAGAGGGACAGCTTCCTACTGTAAGGGGCAATAAACCGTGTCCGCAGGGCTAGGTGATGGCCTGGGATCGGGCCGGACAATCGGGCACAGAGGAAGGGGGTTCATCAAAAGGATGTGTGATCATCAAAGGGACGGAGGGAGGTGTTAGCCGGGTACGGGATGTGGCTCCGAGGCAGGGCCGCGCTGAAGGGGTGGTTTATGGCCCAAGCATATGAGAACGTGGGCTGTCCGCGCGCGGGGGATGCTGGCGGGGTCAGAGAGGGAGAGAGGGAGAGAGGGAGAGAGGGAGAGAGGGAGAGAGGGAGAGAGGGAGAGAGGGAGAGAGGGAGAGAGGGAGAGAGGGAGAGAGGGAGAGAGAGAGAGAGAGAGAGAGACGCGCTGGCTATCGGCAGTGGGCAGAGAGGCCATGGCGTTCAAAATGGCTGCTACTTACGCGCACATTTGAGCTAAAAGGGGACAAGATGGCGCCGATAATGTTTACGTCGCAATCTAGATTTTAACAGTCCTCCCTTTTCAACATATCTAGCCAGCTTGTCAATTTATGTCTATCCCCATCATATTACGGATTTCTACATCATACAAAGCTTTCATGCGTTCAGCTTCAAAGTTCGGAGTCTTAGGGCAAACACAGTTAGCAAATAGTGAACACAGAGGTGGCAAGCATTGAATACCCAGGCAGAGTCCGCATATTACGACGATTGGTATCAGTACAATCATGAGCAACCTCCATCCCCAGTCCTTTACAGTACTCCAGAACATAACCACATGTAGTCGATGCGATAGGCGAGGAGGCAGTGCATACAAAATTACATTAGCTGTGTCATATGTTAGACCTTGGAGACGGGGATATTATTTAGACGATGTAGGGAATTCGTTCGAATACA
This sequence comes from Lissotriton helveticus, assembly GCF_964261635.1. Taxonomy (NCBI): domain Eukaryota; kingdom Metazoa; phylum Chordata; class Amphibia; order Caudata; family Salamandridae; genus Lissotriton; species Lissotriton helveticus. The sequence goes on along the minus strand of NC_136070.1, from coordinate 63,611,344 downwards.
AACATGATGTCATACGAAAATGTTCTGGCCAAATAAGGGCTAGTAAGTATATTTCTTGAGGTCTGGACTTCATGGGGGTCAAAACTAGACGGTATGCTTATGTGCATAACTGGTGCTCTACAATCATCATGATACAGAGTTAACGCTTTCTTAGGTATCCATGTACAGTTGAAAGTGACCGATGTAAGGTTTCGAAAGCTCAATTGGGTGATAATCAATACAAGTGGTTGGGAGAGGAATTCAACTTAATACAAGGGACAGTCAAGAGGTGGCAATGTTCAAAAAAAGGGTTCGTCTGTCCAGTGTCTTTTTACAGCGAACCATCACTGGTAGGCTCTCATTGTTTTTTTTTTTTTTTTTTTTTTTCTTTCGTTGGCACTGTTGAGCACCGGCGGTGGAGCTATGCGTCCAGCTCTACTTCAGATCTCGCGTTGCAGGGTGTGGCCATTCTTTGCTCTTGGACCACAGTCCTGTGTTTGTCCTGTTCCTTAACTAACCTATCATAGGTACCTTAGGCGGGGTACCCGCATTCCGTTCTTCCTTCATGACAAACCCTATTCTATCTTTTGTGCTGTCTTTCGTCTCAGAGTCAGGTTCAAAAATTCCATGTGAAAAAAGGGGGGTGATGGGGGCGTTCTTTGGGAGGCCGAGGGAAGAGAGGGTGGAGTGGGATCAGATCTGAAACGGACCAAGGAGGGCAGAAATTTCAAGCAAGTGGGCCAATCAATCGGGCACAATGGGCTGGGACTTTCGGCATGAGCTCATCAATGTGCAGGGGCTTCTGGGCGGCCCTTCTTTTCTTCACTTTCCACGCTGAGAACGGTGCCTTGTCTCGCAACTCTCTGCTCTGTGGCTCCACCTGGGTCGAGGTCATAGATATTCCCCGATCTGCAGCCAGGCTGTGCGTCACATCCGGCCCCTCTCCTCCGACGACTGCACGTTATCCTTAAATGAGTACAAAAAAACAGTTTTTTTTTTAGAGAATTGGCAGGGGAAGACGTTTACACACTTTAATTTCTCTCCCAACCCCAAGTAGTTGGGGAAACGTTCATTGGTCACGATAGGGCGGATGCTTAGTAATCCTTACATCGGTGTATGTTGTTAACTCATGCATCATTGCTGTAGTGCAGGTCTGCAAGCATTTTTTTTATTTTCAAACAACCTGTCTGTCTGGCGTTTTACTCTTGTTATATTTGCGAGCGTGGCAAGAAGTCTGATATCTAAAATTTACATAGTTTATCGAATTCAGACCGCCTCCTTCAGTAGAGACTCGCGTTTGTCTAAAACCAATCCTGTTGAGCTATATGTTTCTTCAAGGTCTGTTAATTTATAAAAAATTTGAAATGCTGTTATCATGGGATTATAGCTACAGTCTTTAAGATTTTCTGGGACGGCTGGTACAGAACTGGGACCATTCTGGAGGAACGGGGACGTATCGGACATTCTGTTTTTGTACAATGGGCGGTGGTAATCCGAACGATGAGGGTGGTGTTACCAAAGTACTTAAGACAAAAGCCACTGACATATAGTTCCCTTATTAAGGGTCAGATTAGGGGACATCAGTCGTCTCACCTGTCCTTTCTTTCTCAGCCAATTAAGTTTCATCATTTTACAGAAAGGAGAGGCAGTAATATGGCAAAATACGATCGTTTTGTTTCTGTCAATTTGTTCAAACACTGTCGTGTCTAAAAGCCAATTATTCCCGTACCGGCGAGGTACAGTGTCGTCATTTATTCAAAAGGGAGCGAGGGAGCCCTCAGAGGGAGAGCGCGTCGTGCGTACCAAATGGGCTATTAGTACACGTGCAACATAAAAAGAGGGAGAGAGAGACGTGTACAATAATAGGCTATTCAGTGCACACACATATAGATCAGTACGGGTCAGTTTCACGTATAAAACACAAGCTGAGGGAAAACATAAATTCATAGTTTACGTATACACGAATACCAGATAGGGTGCGACAGTACATACATCAAGTACGAAAACTTAAGATAAAACAGAGGGCTATTTTTGGCGAAAGAGCCTTTTCATGCGTGTTGCATATTTTCAGTACTCCATTTAATTCATTTGGGGGTCGAGTTCTTCGTTCTCCTTCCTTCCTAATAGCAGACAATTTCTGTTGGTAACCTCGCTTCAATAAATACTTACTCCTGTTAATTGGTCGGACACTGGTCCAGTCGTGCTTATACTCACGGTGGGGTCTTCCAACATCTAACAAATGACGATCCAAGTTGAGGTAAAGGAGGGGTGTCTGTCGGATGTGCGATGGTGCAATTCTGACTTTTCTATGAGTATGGAAGAAGAGGGGGTGAATCTAAAACATGACAATATCCCTAATTTCTGGGCTGAGGGGGGGATTTTGGATGAACCCCAACCCGGGGTATCCTTAACTTTTCTCATCTAGTCTGCACATTAAGTTGACTCACTGGTGCGCGTCATTTAGGGCGTTCATTTGGGATATCGGTTGGGGTCCGAGGTACTACAATAACCCTTCAAGTTTCTGGCGTAGGCCACTCTCCCATTCACTAGCTCCAGAGAGGGAGAGAGTCGTTCCTAGGTAAGGTAAGTGCTATATTCTTTTTCGTCCTTCACATGCAGGTATCATGTTTGGGCTCATTTTTCTGATTCCATTAACCGCTCGATCCATACCTCAGTCATTCAAAAAAAAGCATTCGTCCGTCAACCCAGACGTGCGCCACACATGAGCATTCATACAACACAAATCGGGGCCCACGCGCGCATTCATACCATACAATTCTTCTTCTTTCTGCGTGTAACACGGTGCATTCTGGGTCTTCTCCATACTCCAGCTGAAATTCCGATATTAACCTGCAGAGAAAGAGAAGAGGGGGGGTGACAGCGTACAAAGCACATCAGCGCGCAAAAACACGAAAATGTTTTTACCTACCACGTGCCTAACTTATCTTCTTTGGGAAGCAGTACCTGGCATCTCAGCATTGCAGCCCAGAGGAACTGGTCTATTGTCCTATTCATAGATATATCTAAATATCCGGATCCTTTACCTATTGCTTATGCTGCAGGAATGCAAAAAATACGACAGATCTTGACTATTCTTTTCGCATTGTTCGTATGTACCATGCCTTTCTAATTTTTCATAACCAAAATTGCTTCATTTTACTTGTCCTTTATTTATTTTGAAAATAGTAGCCTTATCCAAGAACCTACCAATCTAAGTGACTGATATGAGGCTAGTTCTACATATTTTTTTTTTTTTTTAAAACCTTGATTGAAAAAGTTCTCCGCATAAAAATACGGGCCTACAACCACGTGGGCCGGCCACGGAGCAAACTGGAATCGTATATGACGAGGGGACATTTACACTGTAGAAAAAACGTAACGGGCGGGCCATTAGGTTGCAGGAACTAAGGTGTCTAACAGTTGCGGAATCGGTGGACGTTAATTTTATAATCAAGGTATGACAGGACCAGTTACAATGAAATTATCTAGCTATACATTTGCGGGCAAGTACCATGAGTAACGTTAATTCGAACTTTCAATACTACAGTAATCAATAATACATCAGAACTTGATATCGATAGGGATGTCCAAATGTTCAATCAGTACCCGTCCCCTCCCGCCATGATCTCCAAAACTGCATACATATCTCATGATATCAAGGCTTAGCAACCAGTACACATCAAGGAGTTGCAATCTCATTTATACCGGCGCCATTTTGGGCGAGGCCGGGCAGGTCCAGAATATAGTCAAAATGTCTCCACCAACCAGCGGTCGGACCAGAACCCCTTTCGGCAGTCCAAAAAAGTTCCGTTAAATGACAACAGAAGGGACAGGCAACAAGAACCATCAGTCAAAGAGGGGAGGGCAAGTTGGGGCTCCACCGGAACTGATCGAATTGGTAGTCTACAGTGTTTCTGGATGTTTCAGACTGAAGCTGGCGTCAGTATGAGAGCACCACCATCCCGTGGCTACGTCGTGGCCATTCCGCGAGCAATCATGGCAGTCGCTCCCCACCGGAAGTCTGCGGGAGTCGGGGGCCCCGGTGACTCTTGTAGAATCTTCAAGGCTGAGGGGACGCTTTCGGGAATGGGGCCCATGCCCTAGCAGTCAAGCGTCCGAGTTCCAGGGTTGCCCAGAGCCATCCTTGCAGGCCAGGCCCAAGTCTGTGGAGCCGACCGCCATTTCGTGAGCTCCGTGGCAGCCGCCTGTCGCTGTACCGCAAGAGCGGGTGCAATTCAGCCGGATGGTGGGTGAGACGCTGTAGCCGCAAGAGCAGGCGAAACTCAACCGGCCGAGTGAGGCACTGTGCCGCAAGAGCGGGCGCAACTCAGCTGGCCGAGCGAGGCACTGTGCCGCAAGAGCGGGCGCAACTCAGCTGGCCGAGCGAGGCACTGTGCCGCAAGAGCGGGCGCAACTCAGCTGGCCGAGTGAAGCGCTGGGGTGCAGCTGAGGAACCTCCACCTGGGGAGGTGGGGGAGGCTCGTTCGCGCCGCCTCTCCCTCCCAGTGCACCCTACGCCGTCTCCTGGCGCAGGTATATGTGATGGTCGGACCAGGCAATAAGAGGGGGGGGGGGGTCATCAGCAAGGCATTCACCCCCCCCCCCCCACCTGTGGCTCGCTAGATGCCACCTCAGGGATGACGAATGGGGAGGCCAGTACAACAACATCGTGGCCGTGGTGCTTCCGGGCCATCCACCCAACGACCTCTTCGGCCGATGGCTGCCAGCAAGGCCCCGCCCTATACGTGCCGGGGGCCTCGTCTTCCGGATGGGCGTAGCTGCGAACCTGCTGCACTTCGGGAGTTTCCGGAATGGGGGTAGGTATCTGTTAACTTTTATCTGTATCATGTTGCCGTTATTGGGCGTGTTGGGCGGTGGGGCAGACATGTTTGGGCAGCGGGGACGGAGGAGTCGAGCTGCCTTGCGTCCATCGCGGCTTCGAACTTGGCTCCTCCCACTAGTTTCATATTTCTCGTAAGGGGCTATCCTTAGTACTTCTATTTTAGCGGGGTAAAAAGGATCTCATCAGTGGCCTACTGATTTTGTTAGATTTCTTTCGTTGTTCTTAGCGATTTTTATGTTTTTGTTTGCTAGCACGATACAGCGGCTAACCCGCAATTTTTTTTTTTTTAATATATATTTGTCCTTTTTATTAGGGGCGTCTTCCGGTGGAGCCGGATGATCTACCTCTAATAAACGGTCCGGGCTGAACCAACTACCAACAAATGGGGCAAAGATAGGCATGACGGGTTTCAAAGGGGACAAAAGTCTGCACTACCTATCCTTCACTATTCACAAAGACTAAACAGAGCATGGCGACTCTGTGCTTATTTGTAAATAGAGAATAACCCAAAGAGAACCAATTCCGAACGATCAATGTTCGGTCAAACAATCAATCAAATGAGGGATAAAAATAGGCACGACGTATTACAACGGGGGCAAAAGCCTGCGTTACCTATCCTTCACTATTCACAAGGACTAAACAGAGTATTGCGACTCTGTGCTTATTTGTAAATAGAGAATGATCCAAAGAGAACCAATTCCAAAACAGTAAATGCTTGGATAACAATCAATCAAATGGAGAGGGAAGTAGGCACGACGGATTACAACGGGGGCAAAAGCCTGCGTTACCTACCCTTCACTATCTGCAAAGACTAAACCGAGTATGGCGACTCCGAGCTTGTTTGCAAATAGAGAATCTCTCAGAAACAATCAAATGAGTAATACTAGTATTTTCAAACAATCAAACAATCAATTCGCAATTCGTCGTGTTACACGACCTTACCCGGACCGCATGGACAGTTTCTCGTCTTCCGCTTCCAGCGCCTGATCGTCCTCTGTTCTCCGTAATTGCTGTGGCACTCCTGATGGTTCCCAGTCAGGACCGTAGATCACTCGAGAGAGGTCTGCTCGGAACCAGTGAAGTTCGGATGATCGGCTGCCAGACGAGGGTCTATCGGGCAGGAGCTCTTCCCGATCGTTGCAGTCGTTCACTCTGTCGTTGGGACCTCTCCCACTGGATCCACGCGTCGCTGATGGGCCCCACGTTTGGGACGCCAATTGTTGAAAAAGGGTTAGGCAGATCAGGTCGATTACCCCTTTTCAAGGATTGCCCGGCGTTAGCAGCCTCTCACCCAACTCACGGTTACCAAATAAAGAGGCAGACGCTGGAGACTGGAAGGCAGGAAACAGGATTTTATTCCGACGGAGCAGAACGCGTCAAATCAGACAACAGGGTATCTTCTCGAGGTGCTCTAAACGCATCCTTGAGGCCTGGCCTCTTATACACAGGTTTATTGCTTTATTACATGAAACACATTTTTGTCAATACTTTGATGTACGGAAAGACATCCTCGGAATCCTCACTTTGGGCTTGTTCCCACACACATTTACAGTAGAAGTCCCCACCCCGGTCACAGTGGGTGATGACTATCGCACACCAGGACATTCCGTCGATTCCCGGAATGTGTGCGGCCGATCGGATCTCATGGGGTGGGGGCTTTGATCTGCCATAGATTCTTTGAAGAGGGACAGCTTCCTACTGTAAGGGGCAATAAACCGTGTCCGCAGGGCTAGGTGATGGCCTGGGATCGGGCCGGACAATCTGGCACAGAGGAAGGGGGTTCATCAAAAGGATGTGTGATCATCAAAGGGACGGAGGGAGGTGTTAGCCGGGTACGGGATGTGGCTCCGAGGCAGGGCCGCGCTGAAGGGGTGGTTTATGGCCCAAGCATGTGAGAACGTGGGCTGTCAGCGCGCGGGGGATGCTGGCGGGGTCAGAGAGGGAGAGCGAGAGAGACGCGCTGGCTATCGGCAGTGGGCAGAGAGGCCATGGCGTTCAAAATGGCTGCTACTTACGCGCACATTTGAGCTAAAAGGGGACAAGATGGCGCCGATAATGTTTACGTCGCAATCTAGATTTTAACATGAGCACTGTGAATTAGTTGTTTTTCTCCCAAGTATTTTCAAGTGCATGAGAGAGAATTCTTACTAAGTAGTCAGTGATTTATGCTTGGTGCAGTGAGCACGAGAAGCAGTGATTGTGCAATTTAAATTTGTGGATTGTCTGCAAAGCATTTTTATGATCTAATGTATGTTTCCTTTAAGCGCAGGATTGATTTCACAAATGCAAGGTGGTTTCAGAAATGTGTCGCCCCCTGAAAGAGCTTATTAGAATGTGTGTATGTGTTTTTGTTGTTGTTTGTTTTTGGTATCGGGTTAGTTTCAGCAATCAGTTAGGAAACTTCTGATCAACTAGCATTTCCATTATGTTAGTTTGAAGAACATTTAGACATCTTTGGATGGAATTTTGCTCCAGTTATGTTTCAAAGGCAAGCATGTTTGTTTTTCTCTCTCTCTCTCTCTGTTTACTGCTTTCGAGGGCCACTGGCGGCTGAGATGAGATCAAATCACATTTGTTAAAAACTTAGTTAAATCCCTGGAATTATCAGGTAGTATCACCTGGTCAAATGTGCCAAATATTTTCTCACTTTACATTATATACAAAATTTCTGTAATGTTAAGAATGCAATGTTTGTCCTCCACTTTACACTGGTTTCCCATGTAACTCCGGTCTATGTACAACCTAAGGTTCCTTTTCTGTTTGCAAGCAATGATTCCAACCATTCAATGGCCTCCGCTTTCTGCTGTAGTGAGTCTCATTATCTACTTATTTCATCCTTGGTGGTGATTTCTAGGTCGAGCCTGTCAATGCGCGTGCGCATTGAGCTTGCGAGAGATATTGGGGCTTAACGAGAGCTTAACCATCGGCGATTTGCTGTTGTGCCCGTGAAAAGCAAGCTCAATGCGCAAGCGCATTGATCTAAAAAGCGCGTGCACATGAAAGCCAGCCATCTGTTGCTTCCCCAGCGTGATGCCGCCAGCAGCTTCACTTGAAAGGGATCCGCTCCGCCCCCTGCTGCATCAAAGTCTTTCATTTCGCACTTTTCACGGCTGCCAGGCCGTGTCGCATACCGCTGGTCGCTCCAGTTGCGCCTAATCACTTTATCGCATAACAAGGATAGCATGACTTTCACCGAAGCACTCGCACTTCCCGGCCGTTGTTTGAATACAGCAAGTTAGACTGTTCTAAATTACTAGTTTTAAACTTGTTTCCCTTGTTTATTTCGTATGTGTGATGTTTACATGGGCGAGTAAGACGGGGACTTGAATTTGTGTAGGATTGTTGACTTTATCTGCCACTCCTTTCTGCTTCTTATCCAGCAGTCAGTGCTGGACGGGGCTAGCAGCGCTTCCCAGCCCTTTAAATACAGGCAGCTGCACGCGAACCCATGTTAAAACAAGAGTAAGGACGCATGTCTATTGTGCTAACTAAATAAATGTTTCACTCCTGCCCCGCCCCCTGGTGCTAAGCATTCTTTAGGTTTCGTGCATGTTTTTCTCTGGCTAGTTCTCATCTTGCATACTACTGGTTGAGACCCTTTCTTGAATTTCATCTCATGACCGCGCCCCCTCTAAATATCTGTTTCTCATTAAAAACACTGGAATTTCTCTCTCAAACATGTCGGTATTCTTCTGTGTTTTATATCAGTAAAATCTTTCTGGATTATTGTTTAAATCTCTTTAATGAAATGTGCGAATTATACAATCTCACTTCACAGATGCATGTACTTTCCCTGCCATGTCAGTAGCTTTACTTTCTCTTTGATCTGCAAGCCAAAAAACTCCTCAAATCGCATATACGCTTCATGTTTTTTTACTCTCACTGTGTTAATGGGTACGACCCATTTCGCCTAAAATTTCCAAAGATATCTGATGTAATCTTTTACTTCATTCACTTTCTCTGACCGTTTTGGTGAGTGAATTACACCACCCTGTTCCAATTTAGTTTTCACAACGCTTTCCAAGCAGGGCATTCTCTATCATTAGCTAAGCGGTCTTGATTGCCACATTTATAACACGGCATTTCTTACTTGCCATCTCGCCTTTTGGTTTAAAACCTATAATTTGTACTTTCTTCTTGCATTTGCTTTTGTTAGTTCCTCCAAGCCTGCTACACTGTGCATTCTTTTAAAAGGTTTTTTGGGAATTTGCATTATTCTGCTTAATTGATGATTGTCTTTTGAGCCATAATTGTTATTTTACATATTCTATGTTACAATTTAACATACATTGATCTCTAAATCTTTCTTGGTAGTTTTCCCCATATTTGCAAGTTGTCCCTTACCTTCTCAAACCTGTTGCATCCTCCTCTACACATTATTCGCTCCTTTTGAGTTCTCTCCCTAAAATGCAATCTTTACAAAATAGTGCAAACGCTCACTAAAATATGTGCCTCAAGTTTTTTTATATACAGATTTCAAATTCATTAAATTATTTATTTATTCATGTAAAAGTTCAGACAAATCCCATTTAAAAAAAAAAAAAAAAAAAAAAAAAAAAAAATCTCGTTTTATAATAGGTTCCTCTGGGGATGCCAAAAAGAATGGTCACACTGTCAGGTGTTGCATTGTGACAATTGTCTGGTGGACTTTGAGTTAATAGTAGTGATGTGAGTTTCCTACCAAACCGGTTGAAATCATACATTTAACCCAGCACACAACCGACATACATGTCACATGTAGGCAACATCAACTACCACATAAAATCTTTTATTCAATCTGAAACCTGAATTCGGTCTTCTGAATTTTCCCACTGTGCAGCTGTGACCAAATAATTTCGTCTTCCTTGCATAGTGCTGCTCTAGCCAGCCAGTGTCACTAAACTCAGGATAATCAATCATTCATAAAAAACACTTGGAACAGAAGCGAAATTACCGGGAGGTGTTCCTGAAGCATCTTTCCAGGTTTTTCGAATTCCCACGTTTTCTTGAAATGGCATGTTCTTCATTGCTCTCTTGATGCTCACCCTTAGTCCGCACCTCTTGCCGGAGCCTATTGGATGCAGTCCACTGATCCTTCTGAGATGCGTCCTTCCAGAAGATGCATCAGATGTCCATTCCTGTACTGCTGTGTAGCTGCCAGCTTCCTGACATGAGAGAACTGGCAAGCACCCCACACTGTATTTTTCTGGTGGTTTCTTGCAGTTGTGTTACAGATTGTTAGTGTTGGAGAATATCAATGTCAACTTCTCTGAGATGCAGTTGTGTCAGTGTTCACACATCACAGGCGACGACGGGTGTAAACACTAGCACAAGCGTAGTGAGAATCAAAGCGGTGCCCAAGAGCAACATTGTTCAGAGTTGAAGCTTTGTTAAAACCACAGTAGAAACAAGCATTTGCAATACAATAGGTCTCGCATTTGTTGTTGTTGGAGCTATTGATATTGTAAATGGCAATGTTTTTTTGTTTGCAGTGGAGTGATTATTTGAAGAAAATTGCACGCTATACCATATTATAAGTTTTTATAGCAACTGTACAGTAAAGCTATGGCTATGTTAACGTAAAGGGGTGTGAATGGATGAATGATACTACACACAAAAAAGGATCTTAAAATGCAGGATGGAATGAACAGCAGGTGACGGAAACTACCCATTATTTAATAAAAATGCATATTAAAATAAAGAAAATCACACAGAATTTGAAACCTGCAAATTTTAGGAAAGTGGCTACATTTTTCCAACTGCTGCTGGCCACACCTCACTTCAGGCCAGTAAAAGTTTCAGGGCCCTCCAGAGATGGGAAAGTTTCAGGGCCCTCCAGAGATGGGATTATCACCCAGGCTGCATATTCAAGCCCAATTGTTTCAGATACTTCTGGCATGCGGAGGCACGGCAACCTTGAGTGGTAATTCAGGTGGGCACGTTCCCCACCACTGCCAAGCATACCACAGCGGGCTAGGTGGGTATTCTTTCCGCACAGAGCTGCGTAATATTAACCCTGCTATAGATGCCTTTTAGACAACTGGTATACACGAAATCTGTGTATTTACAGCAACTTAATCCAAACTTATCGAGTGATTGACTGTGGAAGGGCAAATGGATGAGATAATGCTGCGACCCGCAGATTACACTTGGATCTGTGCAACTAACCCTAAACTCACTGCGCTATCCTGCCAGACTGAAACCTTGGACCACTGGCTCCAAGTAAGAACAGGTTCTAAAGAATCAAAGTGCAGAATAAGGGTTTTGTGGACATGAGACTGCATGCCCTGCCCAAAGAGTGGGTCAAAGTCTTTTGCAGTTTTGCTACTTAAGTGGCATTTATTGGTGACTAGCTTTAACACCAATGACAGATTCAGAGACTCACTGGATAGCAGCAGAAGTGACGCTGTAGGACTTTGGTTAAATGTCCAAAAAGGCATATGATGCCAGCAGAATGACTCGGCTGTTCATAGAACTCCCACCTGTGTCAGTCAACACTAAAAGTCTCCAAAATCAACAAAATAAACATATACCACACTTGATCGCAGCGTGCACCGGTTTGGCAATATGCAAGCGATCTAGTACGTGGATTTATACAAAATATGGTCACATATAATCCCAATTAATTTATGAACGAGAACTAATGGAATACGACGAAGACTTAAGTGTTGTGTTGTGCGAGTTAGATGAGTGTGGGAGGCGCGGTGTCATGCATGTGTTGTGTGAGTCAGATGAGTGTGGGAGGAGCGGTGTCATGCATGTGTTGTGTGAGTCAGATGAGTGTGGGAGCCGCGGTGTCATGCATGTGTTGTGTGAGTTAGATGAGTGTGGGAGGCGCGGTGTCATGCATGTGTTGTGTGAGTCAGATGAGTGTGGGAGGTGCGGTGTCATGCATGTGTTGTGCGAGTCAGATGAGTGTGGGAGGCGCGGTGTCATGCATGTGTTGTGTGAGTCAGATGAGTGTGGGAGGAGCGGTGTCATGCATGTGTTGTGTGAGTCAGATGAGTGTGGGAGGCGCGGTGTCATGCATGTGTTGTGTGAGTCAGATGAGTGTGGGAGGTGCGGTGTCATGCATGTGTTGTGTGAGTCTGAGTGTGGGAGGCGTGGTATCATGCATGTGTTGTGTGAGTCAGATGAGTGTGGGAGGCGCGGTGTCGTGCATGTGTTGTGTGAGTCAGATGAGTGTGGGAGGCGCGGTGTCATGCATGTGTTGTGTGAGTCAGATGAGTGTGGGAGGCGCGGTGTCATGCATGTGTTGTGTGAGTCAGATGAGTGTGGGAGGCGCGGTGTCATGCATGTGTTGTGTGAGTCAGATGAGTGTGGGAGGCGCGGTGTCGTGCATGTGTTGTGTGAGTCTGAGTGTGGGAGGCGTGGTATCATGCATGTGTTGTGTGAGTCAGATGAGTGTGGGAGGCGCGGTGTCGTGCATGTGTTGTGTGAGTCAGATGAGTGTGGGAGGCGCGGTGTCATGCATGTGTTGTGTGAGTCAGATGAGTGTGGGAGCCGCGGTGTCATGCATGTGTTGCGCGAGTCAGATGAGTGTGAGAGGCGCAGTGGCATGTGTTGTGTGAGTCAGATGAGTGTGGGAGGTGCGGTGTCATGCATGTGTTGTGTGAGTCAGATGAGTGTGGGAGGCGCGGCGTCATGCATGTGTTGTGCGAGTCAGATGAGTGTTGGAGGCGCGGTGTCATGCATGTGTTGTGTGAGTCAGATGAGTGTGGGAGGCGCGGTGTCATGCATGTGTTGTGTGAGTCAGATGAGTGTGGGAGGCGCGGTGTCATGCATGTGTTGCATTTTGGATGGTACTGGGCCCACTGAGCAGCATTAAATCACAGCGGATGAGGTACTCAGCCCGGCCCCGATGTATCCTCTAACTTAATATCTTGCCGGGGTCATATTTATTCACCACTTGGTGCAGACCCAGCCATAATTACAGAGAATAACCAAGGGAAACAAATCAACACCCCGGTTGTCGAAGCTCGATGAAATAACCCTTGATGCTCCCGTTACATCACAGAAGCGCCACTACAATAAGTACAGTACAAAGAACCACACCCTCTGTTCTCACGAGAGGACAGATTCAGTAGAACCACATTCTGAATTTATTGCAGAGTTTAGCTCACTGTTGGGTCTTAACCCCTTCGGTGCTGATGACGGAACCGCTCCGTCATCAGCGTCGGTTGAGCTGTGCTGATGACGGAGCGGTTCCGTCATGGCCCGCCCAGCTCGATAGAACGCTCATGCGCGGCGTGAATTCCGCGCCTGCGCTGAGGGTTCTATTGTTCAAATTCGTAGCACTGCGGCGGAATAGCCGCCGCAGTGAAGGTGTTAAAGCCACCGACAAAACAAGGTGCCCGGTAGGAGACTCCAACCTGCAACCCCCCCCTCATTATTTTAATGACCGCGTACATGACGGGCTGCAGATTTCTGCATACTGCTTTCAGCTTCAAATGGTTATTAGCAGCTTATGAAAATGTTCTACATTTTGACTTTTCAGGACAGATGGAATTACCATAACAGCATCAATGATGTTAAGTGGTGGAATAACCATGTGAGCACGGCATAGGCTGACGTTAAATTAACAAACGAATGCGCCCTGCATGCCAAAAGTTTAAGCACACCTGTAGAATACACTCTGTGTAGTTTAAGACAATTTCTAGAAAAGAAAGGCACGTGGGCTGAAGTAAAATTAATAAACCAATGCACCCTACTTACCTGCATGCAAAAAACGTACACACACCTGCAGAATATATTGCACATATTTTAAGACCAGTTCAACTCCTTGTACGATCGAAGTTCTTCATCTCGCATGTGGTATATTACGTTTAGACATCCAAATGTTGGCCTCTGCAATGGGATGAGATGCTGTCCCAGAAATAAATGTAAACGTATTTAAAAAGGCACAGCTTCTTTAACGCCAAGGGCAACAAGGAGACACTCCAGGAATCCGCTTTTAACCCAATAATCTAAGAGGAGAAATTACACTACCAGCAAAGCTTTTCCAATAACCAGTCCTGCCTGAATGTTTACCTTAATATGGTTCTCTGTTTGCGTTATTTCCATTTAATCACGTCATTTGAACATTAAGCAGGGTTCGCCTCCCATAAACGTTTTTTACACATGATAAAATGTAGTTTCCTTTCCACGTTTGTAGTGATGCATTTTGTTTGAGGGCAGTTTCCAATATGGGTGCCCCTCCCTCACCCCCCCCCCTCCCCTCCCCCCTCATACCGGGTAGACTTGCCCCTGCCTTGCTTTATTTGTCTGTAATTTTGTTTGAAAGCAGTTCAGGTGGAGCAGGCTGGAGCTGTGGGGAAAGGATGACCAAGTGACCCGGAGCTTGATTATGTCATTATCTGGCGACTTGCAGCGCCAAAATTACTGTGAGGGCCGCACTTGCTGCGACCAATTGCAATTAGGTGCTTGGAAAGGGGTGGGGAGGCGTCCTTTTACCAGTATGCCGTGCCCTGGCTGCAGAGGGTTCAGCAGCACTGTCATCCTTGCAAAATATCTGCAATAAACAGCACCGCAACTGGATTTTTTTGTACAGATGTGACCACCCCTGGGTAACGTGATGGGAGCTTTAGATAACAGCATATACGTTTAGGGCTAGGCGCAAAGTAATTTTTTTCACAAAGTGCGCGCCTCACCTTAGAAAAGTGATTTACAATGTATACAGGTAATCCGACGGGAAGATTGGTATGCTGCAACTTTCACTGCACAGTACCCCTACAGGTGTGACCTGATATGAAAGCGGTTGCCGTAGATAATATTTATGCACGCAGCAGATCTCAACGGCACAGGGTACTAAGAAGAGGGAGAGGCAGGAAATAAAAGTAGTAGTCGCAAAAGGAACGCACAAAGACCTGCAGCGGAAGGAAACTGTAATTGCACGGTGTGCCTATATTAAAAAGTTAATGATGTATCAGAAATGTCCACCAATGAGGAGCCAGCAAAAAAGAGTTTTGCAGGAGTCCACCTATGTTAAGCAACAGGCGGGGTTACACTCAGTGTAGTAATTGCAGCAGGTCTTGCAGACAGCGCCTGCACGCTGATGCTCGACCTAAAAACACCAGATTTTCTTTTGAGCAGGCTGACTTGTTCCAGACACTGATTCATGTAAGCCATGTTCATAACAATATAGTTTTGTCTAAAAACACCAGGGTCTATCCAGACTAGCTACTAGAAACCAAACCGTCCCATCTGAGTTAATTTGCGAAAGCCAAGAACTTTGATTCAGATGATCATGAGCCTGTTTAGGAAATGGGCGAAGGTGCGGCAGAAGTATGTGGCCTAGATAGGAATAACTTCAGTAAAATAAATGCTTTAACATTATAGCTGTCTCATCCCATCCTAATCATTGCCTGTGTGGAAATGTAAAGCAATAAAGACCAAGTGTAAAAAAGTTATATACGTTTAATTCTTCATTAATGCCCCATCCACCAGTCCTTCAGGTACAGTGTTCCATCAATCAGAAGGTGACCTGCCCAATATTGTACATTCTCTAGCCAATCTTGGTACTTTAATTATCATATCCTCCTATAAAGGTTTTTCTGGAATAGGTTTGTGAATATTCCTGTAGTTTTCTTGTATGCAGGATTGTAATAGATTAATGGTGCTTCCAACGTAATATAGATTGCATGCACATGTTTTCATGAAAATCACATGCTTGAACAGTCTAACAAGTCTAATTATTTTTCCTGGTCAAAGAATGTATTTTTCTTTTGCTCACTTTACACATTGAGCAATTGTGGTGTATATGTAGACAGCCTGGACAACATTTTAGTCCACTTTCACTTTGATGTTTAAATTCAAATTTGCACAGGTGGTCTTTAGGATTTGTATTTTCTTTTGAATTCAATGTGTGGTTTATAATGAATAAGCCCCAGGTAGAGAAGAATTATCCTTGAAGCAGGATCATTGTTTGTTCAGAGACTTCCAAATGAAGGTGTGGTCTTCATTGAATTGAGTGATAACCCTCGGGAGTTTGTTTTTGTTTCTTGGTATCTTCTGTCTTACTCTTGTCATCTAAAAGGGTGGTTCTGTTTGTTTTTCCAGTGTTTGCTAGAGGTCTTAATCTGTTCTCCTCATATTCTCTGCTTATCAATCGTTTGAGCGATGCTTTGTGAAATGTGTGCAGCACGAGAAGGCAAATGAGGACTTTTCAGAAGCTAGTCACTCAAGCTAGCTTCACAAAATGCTTTTGAATATCTTAGTGTGTTGCGATGTAAATAATTGACTGTCAAAGGCTACTTCATCCACAATTGAGCATGAAGCTGTTGGTGCAGACAAAGCAAAGACAAGCGGTTCTACCCTTTTGCATACAAATTTGCGCTCCTCTGCTCATTACAATGGAAATCAATACAAAACTAGAGGTAAAATGAAAAGTAATTGGCGAACGAGAAGGCAACTTGAAAATGCAATGTGGGACATTTTCTCTCGCTCTCCAGAACCTGCAAGGAGCGCTGTTGTCTTTCCATGTGGGGAAGTCAACTGGGATGCTAGCAAGCCTGCCTGAAACCTTCAATGCCAGGAATAGGAAATCAATAAAATGGAGGCAGTGGAATACCATATTTGTAAATCTAAATGCAGCGGTTAGTAATTGGGATTGGTAAAGAACCAAAAGAAGAGTGGTTGAAACTCACAATGTTGTAGCACCTATACTATTTTGGTTAAGAGTGAACTGATTGGGTATTTTTTTATAAATGCTTTTGTGAAGGTATGCTGCCCAAAGCTTGCCCTTTCCCCATCCCCCAACCATCTGTGGCCTTCACAGAGAACGATGTGATGGTGATGCGTATTTTGTTAATACAGGTTGTCCTTGTACTAACCAGAGCTCATTCAACACTACACTGGTCTTTAGTTTTCCCATAATCCTTTAGGCCCATTATCTAAGCATGTTTGTCGCGATAAATGAGTGAGGAGAGCAGATATCTGCTGATTTGTTTATTTCTGCATGTTTGTTTTTTGTACTACAATATTTGATTAATTCTGGGGTAATCTTGAGCTTCGCCGTCCAAATTGTCAGCTCATCCACTCCTGCTTTTTTAACACAGTTGATTTCTTGCACTTTTTGTCAGTTTGTGTTCATAGGTTTAGACTGT